>NW_006920873.1:609964-620889 GCF_000417875.1 Pseudozyma flocculosa PF-1
CCTTGCCTCGCCTTGCCTCGACGAGCGCACGCACGGCCACCCAGAGTCAGCAGCAAGCAGCAGCAGCCAGCAGCGAGCGAGCGAGCCAGGCCGTGGCTCTCTCTACCCACGCACGCACAGATCGCGACCCACGGTCCGCCCGCCCGCCCTCTTGCGTGGCTCGGCCCACGCCCCGTCCATCGGACCGTCTGTCCCTGGCCCTCCCTCCCCTCTCGGCCAGCCAGCCAGCCAGCCAGCCATCGCCTGCCACCCCCCGCGCCATTCTTCTGCCTCGTTGCTCTGGCTCCTTCTGCCTCGCCCGTTCTCTCTCTTCCATCACCACCACCACCACCACCTCCTCCCCCTTCTCCTGCTACACAGCACCAGCACCTCGCCTCCCCTCTTGCTCTTTGCTTCACTGCATCCGGCAAG
Source organism: Pseudozyma flocculosa PF-1 (assembly GCF_000417875.1). Classification (NCBI taxonomy): domain Eukaryota; kingdom Fungi; phylum Basidiomycota; class Ustilaginomycetes; order Ustilaginales; family Ustilaginaceae; genus Pseudozyma; species Pseudozyma flocculosa. Next base: position 610,376 of record NW_006920873.1, read on the forward strand.
ATACTGTCCGCAGCTGCCAACCGCATCTCTTCCGTTGCTAGCCACCTCCGCACCGCAAACATGTCCACCCAGGCTGTGTGAGTACCATGCGCGCGGCTTGGCTCCGGGCGCTCGTGTACCGTGTCGACCCGATCGGACCCACCAGCTGACCGCCTGAATGGATCGTCCCGCTCGCTCTCGCCCGTGATTGCTCCCTTTGCTTTCCAGCGCTGACATCGGCCTGATCGGCCTTGCCGTCATGGGCCAGAACCTGATTCTGAACATGAACGGTGAGTAGAGTCTGTGCAGCGGCGGGTCCCTCGATGAGCGCCACTCGGTGCTGGTCCATCGTGATGTTGAGCGACCGCCTGTCTGCAGCGGCAGCTTCACGACGAGGGATCGTCTTTCGAAGAAGCGCGCAAGGTGCACCTTGCTGACCCCGCCGGCCTACCGCTTCTTGTCGCCGCTTCACGCTCACAGACAAGGGCTACACGGTCTGCGCCTACAACCGTACCACGTCCAAGGTCGACGACTTCCTCAACAACGAGGCCAAGGGTGAGTAGCGGAGCAGCCGAGCAGTGCCGGCGATAGAGGAAAAAGGAGAGATGGCGGGCGTGAGAAAGAGAGGGGGCTTGAGAGAGAGAGGGAGCGAGGTGGTCACTCCGCCCGAGCGTCCTTGCTGAAATCCGCCCTGCGACCTGCGCACACCGCCCACCCTATTGCCGTCGCAGGCACCAACGTCGTCGGTGCCCACTCGGTCGAGGAGTTTGTTGCCAAGCTCAAGCGCCCGCGCAAGATGATCATCCTCGTCAAGGCCGGTGCCGCCGTCGACGCCTTCATCGAGCAGCTCGTCCCGCACCTCGAGAAGGGCGACATCATCATTGACGGCGGCAACTCGCACTACCCCGACTCGATCCGCCGCACCAAGGAGCTCGAGGCCAAGGGCCTCCTCTTTGTCGGCTCGGGCGTCTCGGGCGGTGAGGAGGGTGCCCGCCACGGCCCCTCGATCATGCCCGGTGGTTCCGAGGCCGCCTGGCCCGCCATCAAGGAGATCTTCCAGAAGACGGCGGCCCAGAGCGACGGCGAGCCCTGCTGCGACTGGGTCGGCGGCACCGGTGCCGGCCACTACGTCAAGATGGTCCACAACGGCATCGAGTACGGTGACATGCAGCTCATCTGCGAGGCCTACGACATCCTCAAGCAGGGCCTCGGCCTCAAGGAGACCGAGATCGGCGACATCTTTGCCGAGTGGAACAACGGCGTCCTCGACTCGTTCCTCATCGATATCACGAAGGACATCCTCAAGTTCAATGACGAGCAGGGCGTCCCGCTGGTCACCAAGATCCTCGACTCGGCCGGCCAGAAGGGTACCGGCAAGTGGACCGCCATCAACGCCCTCGACCTGGGCCAGCCCCTCACCCTGATTGGCGAGGCCGTCTTTGCCCGCTGCCTGTCGTCGCTCAAGGGCGAGCGTACCCGCGCCTCGCAGATCCTCAGCGGCCCGCAGATCAAGCCGTTCGAGGGCGACAAGAAGCAGTTCATCGCCGACCTCGAGCAGGCGCTCTACGCCTCCAAGATTGTCTCGTACGCCCAGGGCTTCATGCTGATGCGCGAGGCGGCCAAGGAGTACGACTGGAAGCTCAACAACCCCTCGATCGCCCTCATGTGGCGCGGAGGTTGCATCATCCGCTCCGTCTTCCTCAAGGACATTACGGCGGCGTTCCGCAAGAACCCCGAGCTTGAGAACCTGCTGTTCGACGACTTCTTCAACAAGGCCATCCACAACGCTCAGGAGGGCTGGAGGCGAGTCGTGGCCCAGGCCATCCTCTGGGGCATCCCCACGCCGGCCTTCTCGTCGGCGCTCGCCTTCTTTGACGGCTACCGCCGCGAGACGGTCCCTGCCAACCTCCTCCAGGCGCAGCGTGACTTCTTCGGTGAGTGCTTGTGCCGTCGCGTGGCCGGGGGCGTGGCAGCTGCATGCGAGTGGCGCGCTGACACATTTCCTCACCCTATCGCTCCTACCTTGTTTCTCCCTCTGGTCTTCTCTTCGAAATCGCAGGCGCTCACGGTGAGTTGCTCCTGCCTCTCGTGATCGTTCGCCCGCCTGCCGCTGGCCCCGAGACTGACCTTGAAATCTGCTCTGCCCTGCTCGCTACCGGACATCCCCACACCACAGGCTACCAGCTCCTGCCGCAGTACGCCACCGACAAGCAGCCCGCCGGCACGTGGCACCACACCAACTGGACTGGCCGCGGCGGCAACGTCGGTGCCTCGAACTACGACGCCTAAGCGCGGGATCGAGCTCGGTTCTGCGTCCCGTTGTGAGAAGAGAAAAGGAAAAGAGCGCGGCGCTCGCTCGCCCGCCGAGGCGACGCGAACGCCTTGTGCAATCGTACTCGTCCTTATCCGGACTAGATGTGGTGGTGTGTGATGCCTTCGTCGGCGGCAGGGCCGAGGTGTCCGGCTGCGTCGTGCCGAGTCGAGAGGCAAGCAAGGCAGGCAGCAGCTGTTTGGTCGGAGGTCCGGTCCGGAGGAGCCGACCCGGAGGCACTTCGCCTTGCCAGATACATAATGGCAGGACGAGGCCACATGGATGGGCTCGACCCAGCGGCTGTCTGGGCCCGATGCCACCTAGCCTGCCATGATGGTGTTGGGCTTTCTCTCAGGCGGTCCTGTATGTACTGCCGATGCGCGTGCGGCCTCGACACCGGAGATAGGCCTGCCTGTGATGCCGGGGGGTCCTGGAGATACGGGGGCCAGTCAGGCTAGGATGGACGCGCGGCAGGCAGCAAGCTAGGCTGGCTGGACGAGGGCTGCAGGGTCTGACGATGTGTGTTGGCGTGGGCCCTGCAGATCACCCTGCCTAGCCCAACCTAGCCTGCCTGCCTGTCGTCACCCTCGAGAGAGTGTCGGTCGGGTAAGCAAAGCAAGCAAGCAAGCAAGCAAGCAAGCAAGCAAGCGGCCGGTTGTGACCTCCTCTCGACGACGACCTCAGTTGCTTGGAGCATCGTATCACCGACCGCCTTGGCTCGCAACGCTGGCCAGCCTCTCAATCACCTCTCTGGGCCCATCCTGTCTTCTAGCCTCGCATCTCATTTGCCGCCATGTCGTCGTCGTCGACTGCCGCCGAACCGCTCAAGAACGTCGTCGTCGTGGGCGCCGCCTCGGGCATCGTGACGGCCAACCTGCTCGCGTCCAAGCTGCCGCCCACGCACCGCCTCGTCCTCATCGAGGCAAACGAGGTGGCCTTCTGGCCCATTGGCGCCCTCCGCGCCGCCGTCGAGCAGGCCTTTGAAAAGGAGATTGTCGCACCCCTCACCCACCTCTACCAGGACCACCCGCGCCACGTCGTCCTCAACAAGACCCGCGTCGTCGGCCTCGAACCCAACGCCGTCATCGTCGACCGCCTCGCACCCGAGCACCTCGACCTGGCCGCCTCGGGCACCCCCGCCGCTGGGGCGTCCGAGCGGAACGGAGGAGGGCACCGGATCGAGTTTGACCGCGCCGTCTTGGCCCTCGGATCGTCCTACTCGTTTCCGTCGCGCACTGTGGCGCCCGAGGAGGCCAAGATCCTGGAATCCTTCCAGACGGCGCAGAGGGAGATCGAGGCCGCACAGCACCTGCTCGTCATTGGCGGCGGTCCCGTCGGAGTCGAGTTTGTGGGCGAGGTGCTGGAACGCCACCCGCAAAAGGCGAGCGGCATCACGCTCGTCACCAACAGCAACCGCCTCGTGTCCAAGGACGGCAAGCAGGAGGGCGTCCACGACAAGCTGCTCAGCCAGCTCCAGAAGAAGGGCATAAACATCGTGTTCGAGGACGAGGTCGACTTCGGCGACGTCCCCTTGCGCACCGGCGCCGTCGAGGGGGGCCGCAAGACGTTCAAGACCAAGAACAAGGGCGTCGAGATCCACGCCGACTACCTCCTCGACGGGACGGGCGGCAAGCCCAACACATCGCTCGTCGCCTCGGTCGACGCGTCGGTGCTCAACGGCGTGGGCGCCATCAAGGTCGATGCGGCGCTACGGGTCAAGTCGGACGGGTCGTCGTCGGCCTTTGACTGGTCCCGCTACCTCGCCACGGGCGACTGCAACGACCTCCCCTGCGCCAAGACGTGGTTCGCCGCCGAGGGCCAGGCCAAGACGGCCGCCCACAACGTCCTCGAGCTCATCAAGGCCGAGGGCGGCCCGACGGCGTCGCACCCAAAGGTCCAGGACGCCAGCATCCCGCCCAACATGATTGTCGTCCCCCTCGGCAAACGCGGCGGCGCATCGCAGCTGTTTTTCGTCTCGCTCGGCGGCTGGTTCACCAGCTTGGCAAAGGGCAATAGCCTCTTTGTCTCGCAGTTCAAGGGCTACTACAGGTAGGCCGACGGACGCCGTGGTCGTTTTTGCAAGATACCCCCGGCGGGACCGTGATCCCGTCCGTCATCGTTCCTTCTTCTTGTCTTTCTTTTGAACAGGTATTTCACCCTCCTACCAGTCTCTACCTAAAGAACGAGTCATGAGATAAGCAAGCGTAGAGCGTATCGGGCATGGCCCGGTCTAGGTTCCGCAACGGGGGCCTCAGATCTTGGCGTCCCTGTTCTTGGCCAGCTCGACCTTCCTGACGTCAAACTGGACGCGCGGGAAGTGGGCGAGGAAGGCGCCGTTTCCGACGTTTGTGCGGACGAGGATGGTGATCTGCGTCGGGTCGAGGGCGACGAGGCTGCCCTGCTGCGGCACCTTGCCCGTGTCGGTGGGCGTGACGAGGACCTGCTGTCCGGCGCCGTCGACCCAGCCGGCCTTGACGAGCGGGTCGGATGCGCTGACGCGGGCGTCGTTCTGCGCCTTTGTGATGGACGCGGGCTCGGCCTGCTCGAGGATGAGGGTGGCCGCCTCTTCGGCCTTGATCGACTTGGCCTTGGCCAGGCCCTGCTGCGCCAGGTGCCTCTTGACGTCCGACAGCCACGCGACGACGCGCGGGAAGGGCGTCGTCGACTCTGCGCCGCCGCCGCCGTTCTTGGCCTCCTTGGGCAGCAGGTCGCGCGCGGTGCCAAACGACTGGACCCACTGGAGCGGGACAAAGGTGCAAATGTCGACGTACGACACCTTTTCGCCGACCAGGAAGCGACCCGCCTGTGCGCCCGCACCGGAGCCGGAGCCAGAGCCCGAACCGGCCTGCTGCTGCTGCTGCTGCTGGGCGAGGTGAGCCTCGATCGAGGCGAGGTGCGCGTACAGCTGCGACTGGCTGTAGGGCAGGTTGGCGGTGACGGCCTCGGCGCTGAAGGGCACTCCGGGCATGAACTTGGATCGGTCGGCCACAAAGGCGGGCGTAAAGGCCGCCTTCGGAAGGTGTCCGACGGCCAAGCGGAAGAGCTGCGTCTCGGACCACGTCGCTGCGGCGGCGGCGGTTGCAATCGGGGTCCACCGGGCGAGGGCAGCGGCAGTGAGGGACACGGTTCAGCAACGAGACGGCCGACGACGACGACGAGGAGGGTGAAGGGGGCGAAGTCTCCCAAACTCACCGGACAGCTGGACCTGGATGATCTCGTCGCGCTTGTCAAAGAGGCTGTGGCCGTGACCGGGCTTTCCGCCAAAGGCGGCCTCGAGCGCCCTAGCGCACAGGGTCGTCTCAAAGTAGGCCTGTCCATCGAGGAACATGACTACCGGTGAGTCGGGCAGGGGAGCGCAGCAGAAGGAGCAGAGTTGAGCCGATGGTGCTCCTGGATTCCTCCTGTCCCCTCTTTGGTCACGGCAGCCGACCAGAGGGATCAGGGGACGGGGACGACGGCGTGAGCAGCCACCACCACCACCACCACTAGCAGCACTCACCAGGGATCCTGCGGTAGGTCACGCCGAGCAGCTCCGAGAGGGCGGGACGCGGCGGCATGGGCGCGACCTTGACGACGACAAAGTCGACCTTGTAGTGCGCCAGGAGGAAGAGCATCTTCTGGTAGAACGGCGACGCATCGTAGCCGTACAGGACCACGCGGGGCGACGAGGACGAGGAAGACATGGTCGGGACGGTGGCGTAGCGCGTGCGTGCAGAACGAGACGATGGGGGATGGGGGGGTTGGTGGTGGTGGTGGTGGTAAGGTGCGGCGGGATGGGGAGCAGAGCAAAGGAGGATGGGAGCCCCCCTCTCCTCTCCACGAACCAAGGGAAGGGGAGATTGCGGGGATACCGTAGCTGGGAAGGCTGGCAGGCAGACAGGCGGGGGCGGCTCGATGGGCACCGGTAATGGCACAGGGTCGTCTACCGGTCTACCGGTAGGTGCGTAGGTCTTCGCGGCGCCCGCCTCTCCGCCCAGTCTGCCAGGCCGGCCGGCTCGCAGCTGCAGGGCACCTGACGACCCAACCAACCAATCCCCCCCCCAAATGCCGGCATCCATCGTCAAGCCAACAGCTTCGCATCGCACGCATCATCGACCAGCGGCCACGATGCCATGAGCCCAGGCAGGCAGCTCTGTCCATCCCTGACGACGCGTATGGGCGAGAGCTTACGAGAGGGCAGACCATGTGCAGCGAGCACCTCACCTCGTCTCGCCTCGCCGAGCTGCGATCTCGACAGACTCCCGCCGCGAGCTCATATAGCTTTGCAGAGCGAGCCGAGGAGCCCCTCTCCCCTCCGCCTCGATCACGACAACGTCCAGACGGTGAGCCTCGCACGGGCTTATGTTGTGGTGACGATCCCGTCAGACGCCCCCGCTCCCGAGTGCACTTTCACCAACCTTCCTCGGCACAATCCCGCTCCGGGCACGGGCCAAGAGCCGTCGCCGTCCTCTGCCTCGTCCGACGCAACCATCACTCGGGCTGCCAGAAGAGCGCCTCCCAAGCTCGACGCAAGGCTGCACGCAAAGGGCTGTCGATGGGCGCATCTGGTGAGTGGATGAACGGAGAGCGGTACAAGTACAATGCAAAGACGGATCGGTGCAGCCCGGAGAGAGGTACAAGGGCGGAGGGAGGACGAGATCGTCAAACGTCGTCTTGTCGATGGCTCAGGACCTCGAAGCAGCTTCATGGCGTTGACGAGCGGCGGTCTTGGCATCGCCGCTGGACGAGGTGCCATCACTGGTCCATCGAGGGCCGGCGCCACCGACACAGCTACTCGTCCTGGATGTTGTGCTGAGCCTTGAGCTCGGCCAGCTCGGCTTCCCGCTTAGCCAGGTCCGCCTTTGCCGCAAGCCTCGCCGGCATATGATAGAGCACTGGGCAGCGCGCGGGAACAGGCCAGGGCGAGGGGGGAGAGGTGCACGAGAGACGTCAGCGTGTCGTTCTCGCTTCGCGGCACATGCTCGCAAGCTGCCGCTGCGACTTCGACTACCTTTCTCGAAGCCAACGCCCCCGTCACTCACCGACAATGTAGCGCTCCTGGAGGTGGAAGCCGTTGAGGTGGTCCAGCGCGCGCTTGGCATCGGCCATCTCTTCGAACACGACGTAGGCGGTGCCTCTTGTCTTTGGCCCGTCGCCGATCCGGATCTGCCGCAGGGCGCCGTAACGGCCAAAGAGCTCGTACAAGTCCGAGCCTGGCGAGGGAGGGGATGTAAGGCACAACAGTTCGAACAAAAGGTTAACGATCTGTGTCAGCGGCAGTGCACTTCTTCCGCTACTTGGCAGATGGAGCCGCTTATGGAGGTGGCAAGAAGGAGACCCACCCTGGGTCTGGTAGTTGAGGTTCTTGACAAAGAGGATGCGGCTGTGCTGCCTCTGTTGCGAGGACACGGCGCTCATAGTGGCGGATCCTGGCTTGGCTGGCGGGCGGCTCTCGAGCGGCTGCGGACGATGCTGAGCGGTGGCGGCGAGGTACGGTGGTGGAGGTGATGGTGTGCGAGGGCGGCAAGCACAGGCTCGAGAGACGCAACAAGGGCCGCTCTCGGCTCCGCCCGCCCGCATCCAACCCTAGCTCCTTCCATCCACTTCCGCGATCCGAGAAAAGATGAGGAAGGGGGCGGGCAAGAATTTTTACGGGTGCGGGCCTGCAGCTGTCTGCCGCCGTGCTTGCTGGTGCTTGCTGGTGCTTGCTGGTGCTTGCTGCTGGCTGCTGGCTGCTTCGGCGGGCTGGCGGGCTGGCTGGCTGACTCGGAAGACGACCGAGAGCAGGCGAGCTCCCAAAAAAAGTTGGCCGTATCCGAAGCGTCGGGAACGGCCCCGTCCACCACCTGCTCGCTCCATCTATCCACCCCAGCCTAGCCAGCCTCTTGCTGCCCTTGCACCAACCCTCTGTTCCGAGTCGCTACCATCTCTGCCAATCGCCCAAGCTGCTCTCTCCATCTCCCCTCCGCTCCTTTCTCGCTCCGCTGCTCCGTCAAGGTGAGTGTGGCCTTATCTCGAGGCTGACGGATCGGCCCGCCTTCGGCTCCCTTCCGATGCCTGCTTGCTTCTGCCAGGTGCTGCCTGGTGCACAGCCCCCGTAGATGAGCGAGGCTACGGCCTCGTCATGTACGGGCTCTACTGGTCTGCTGGACAGCGCGCATCGTTCCGGCTCAGTCCGCTCTTGCCAACGCTCCCGGTCTAGCCTCTCTCGAGCAACGGTTGTTGGGCCCGGACGTACGCCGAGGGCGTAGAGGCGGTGGGGGCGTCGACCACGACAACATATGATGTTCAACACATCCGTTGGCTCGCCCTCACTCTCTCACCATGCTGTCACGCTGGCTGTCTCTCGACTGCTGGCAGGCCGACCGTCGTGCGGATAGCTCCCCGCTCCTTCCCTCCGTTGGGGGCAATGGCTCGCCATCACTCCTCCCGCCTCGCCCCTTACGTCCCCCCCTCCTCCCGCTGAGCTGCCCGGTTTCAACAACACCGTTCCGAGCCTCCGACACTTACCCACTCATCGTCAAGGGCTCTGGTCTGGTACGCCCTCCGCCCTGCTCCTCTGCCCTCTCTCCCTTTATATGCTCTCTCGAATGCCTCGCCTTTGCCGCCGCCCTGTCCCCATCTCCTTCTCCCCAGTCTTTTCGCTTGCTGCTCGCGGAGCTCAGCGCCTCGCTCCCTGTCGCGACATGGCCGCATCGTCTCACAGCTTCGCCTCTGCTCGCTGCAACTGTGAACGCATTTCCTTCTCTAACCATCTTGCCCCGGTCACCCATCGTCTCCGCTCTTCAGTGGCAGCCGCACCCCCGCCAGCTCTCACCTCGAGCGCCTCCCCCCTCGCCACCACACCGGCTCTCTCCAACTGCACCTCCAGCGCACCGAGCCCTGCCCTAGCAACACCCTCCCTACCTGGAGTCAAGTCCTTCATCAGCACTTCCGCCTCGCCCTCGGCCGCCGACAAGCAGCACGACAAGCACGTAGACGAAGCCAGCCCGGACGCCTCCATCGACCTAGCTCGCCTCAACTCGCTCCTCTTCCAGCTAGCCCAGCCCGTCGAGGCGCCTGCAGCGTACACCACCGCCGCACCTTCCGCTTCTGCGTCTCCCTCATCCTCGTCCTCTGCGGCTGCCACCCCGCGTCTCACCCCCCGCCTTCGCGGCAACGGCACGCTCCGGGAACCGCGCGACAAGCGAGCCGAGCGCAAGTCCAAGTTCGAATCCCTACTCGACACCTTCCACCAGGCCACCTTCTGCACCTTTGAGCCGCAGCAGTCGAGCTACCACCTCTCGGCCAGCGACCTCGTCTCCGCCTTCGACGAGCAAGGCCAAGCCATCACTCCCATCGCGCCCAACGACGTCCTCCGCGGCATCGCCAGCAGCATGACTGAACCCGCCGTCCAGCACCAGGCCGCCTCTGGCTCGCTCCCCAGCGAGGAGAACCCGGGCAAGCTGATCCAGGCCTCGGGCATCGCCGCCCCCTACCAGGAAGCCATCAAGGAGGCCATCCAGGCGCGCGTCGACGCGGGCAAGTCGCGGCCCAAGCTCGTCGGCATCCTCGCCACGCCCAGCCCGCCCAGCGTCGCCTACGCCGAGTGGACGCGCAAGGCGTGCGAGGCCGTCGGCATCGAGTTCGAGATCTGGAAGACGTGGGACGACGCGGCCGTCGCCGCCAATGACGAGGGCGGCGAGGCCAACCACGCCGGCACCGCGCCCGACTTCGACCTCGAGGCCGACGTCGAGGACCTCATCATCGCCGCCAACGCCGACGACAAGGTCCACGGCATCATGGTCTACTACCCCATCTTCCACGGTCGCCAGGACACGTACCTGCAGCAGATTGTCGACCCGCGCAAGGACGTCGAGGGCCTGCACTTCAGCTACTGCTGGAACATGTACCACAACGTGCGCTGGGTGGCGCCCAAGCAGCTCGGCAACGCCCCGGGCACGACGCAGGAGGTGTCCGAGGGCGCCGACCAGGAGGCGTCGAGGAAGCTTGAGGAGACCGACGGCGAGCAGGTGCCGCCGGGCATGGCCAAGTCGATCCTGCCCTGCACCCCCTTGGCGATGGTCAAGTGCCTCGAGTCGATCGGCGTCTACGACCGCAACCTGCCCTACGGCGACCGCCTGTACGGCAAGACGATCACCGTCGTCAACCGGTCCGAGGTCGTCGGCAGGCCGCTGGCCGCGCTGCTGAGCAACGACGGCGCCAAGGTGTACTCGGTCGACATTGACAGCATCCAGGAGTTCAA
>NW_006920873.1:621290-744303 GCF_000417875.1 Pseudozyma flocculosa PF-1
GCGCCCGCACCACGTCGTGCGCGCCTGCGCGCTCACGGCCGAGGAGTGCATCCGCGCCTCGGACGTCGTCATCTCTGGCGTGCCCGCGGCGTCGTACAAGATCCCCACCGACTGGATCCGCCCCGGTGCGACGTGCGTCAACTTTTCCAGCGAAAAGAACTTTGAAAAGGACGTGCGCACCCGCGCCGGCATGTACCTCCCCGCCATTGGCAAGACGACCATCGCCATGCTCCAGCGCAACCTGCTCCGGCTCGTCGAGTACCGCGAGCTCGCCCAGAAGTGAGCCTGGTGCGGCACAGCGCGGCGCCCGGCTACATCCTGAGCCGGAGCAAGCAAGTCTCTGGTAGACTCGGAGCTCGACGGCTGCGGACCCCCTCCTCGACCCGACTGGCTCGCCGCCCTACCTGAGTCGTCCTCCGACGACGCTCGACCACAGACGCGGACCCCTTTTGAACACGCAATAGACGAACCTGTTTCCCTTTCGACACTGGACGACCGACGAGAGATTAACGAGATACGGAAAAATACGGAGAGGGGAGGACACGGTGCTCGAGATCAGAGCAGAGACATTAATCGGCCTGCACCCGCCCGCCGGCCGCTAGGGCTTGCCCGCGTGGTCGTAGGCGCCCTTTCCGGCCATGGTGCCGTGCGCGACGGTCGAGGTGAGCACGGTGGCGTCCCAGCCGACCTGGGCAGTGTTGGCGGCGGCGGCTCCGGCATCGCCCGCCACGGCGGCCGCCTGCGGGCCGTGGTCGTGCTCGATGACCTTGTGCATCGACTCGAGCGTGGCCGATCCGGTGGCCATGGTGCCGGCGGCTATACCCTCGGCGGCCTCTCCGAGCGACTGGATTGTCGAGAGCTGCGAGTTTGGGTTTGACGTGTGCAGCGTCGGCGGTCGGTGCGGCTCCTGCTGCTGCTGCTGCTGCTGCTGCGGCTGTTGCTGAGACGAAGGCGCCGGAGGAGGCGAGGCCGTCGCGGCTGCGCTGTGCGGGTTGGGGCTCTTGGATCGTCCAAAGCCGAATCGTTCTAGCGAGATGCGTCGGCCGGTCGAGGGGCGACGTTCGACACGGGCGCCACCTCCCGCCCCCGCTCCGGCTCCAGCGGCCGCTCCGCCTCCCGCTGCCGCCTCTTCGTCGCCGGCAGATGAGGTTGATGCACTGTGGTCGTGCGATGCTCTGCGCGTCCAAGCGAAAGCCTTGCCGACCGCCGCACCGGCGCTGTGGGCCAGATCCGAGATGGCCTCGGAAGCGGCGTGGGTGTACGAAGCGGCAGTGGCGGTACCCGCAGCCGCCCCGGAAGCGGCTCTCCGGGTGGTGCTGGAGAACGAGGCTGGAAAGGCGGTGGCGGGGTTCGAGGCGAGGTAGCTCTCTGTGCGACCGCGGATCTGGTCGGCAGACTGCTGGCCCGACTGCTGGGCGCTCTTTGCGATTTCGTCGGCGGCGGCGGCGAAGCCGTCCTTGAGGAGGCCGTGCTTGATGAGCATCTGCTCCATCTTGTCCCTGCCTGTCTGGACAGGCGACTTGTACGCGCAGACGGCGGCAGGGAGCGTGAGGCGGATCCAGGTGGCGGAGGAGCTGGCCTTAGTCGCGGGCAGGGCGGCCTCGCTCGATGCTGCTGCACCTGGGCCAGCTGATTGCTGACCACCGGCGGGCACTGCGTCGGAAGGCTGCATGACTGCGTCCTTTTGCTGCTCTGTGGCGGCAGCTCCGACGGCGCCGCTGTCCTCTAGGTCCTCTGGGGGCGCCATTTCGGCGAGGAAGGTGTAGAGGGTCTCGTCCTTGTCGTGGGTGCCAAAGAGGGTGCTCGGGTAGAGGGGCCAGGTGGCGTTGCCCACCGAGAGGAGGAGGATGGGCAGGTTGGGGTCGATGCTGGCGTCGGTCTGGCCATGATGGGACGGGAGGGCGGCATCGGCACCCATCTTGTTTGGCGAGGTCGTTGGGGAAGCGGCGGCGGACGCCTTGGCCATGGCGTGCGGGGTGGGCTGGAGGGTGAGCTGACCGCGTGCGATCTGGAGGGTGCGCTCGCCGACGAGGTGGGTGGCCACCACGTTGGGGATGGTGGCCGTCGAGGAGGAAGTGGAGAGCACCATGGATGCGGGCAGGCTGGAGTGGTATCGAGACGGGGTGGTGAGGGTATCTGAACGAGGAGGCTGGTCGATGAAGCGGGCGTAGTGGTGGCGCGGAGTGACGACAAGACGAGAAGGGGGATGGGTGGAGCGGTACTTTGGGAGGCTACTTGAGCCGACTTGCGTGCGAGCGGGCTGTGCTGCTTTGTGCTGCGGCGAAGGGGAGGGCGGTGCTGGTCCAGGCTGCGTGCCTATCGATAGAGGGGCGTTGATTGACGTCGCTAAAGGCAAGAGGGACGGATGGGGAGAGAGGGAGAGAGAGACAGACAGACAGAGGAGGCGAGCAGAGGGGCCAATTGTGCGTTTGCCAAGAACTGCAGGCGGTGCAACGTCAGAGAGAGGCAGGCCGGCCGGCCCTCAACCTGCTCGGCCCAACCCGCAACCTCCACTTTTGCTCATCATCGAGACGGGTCCACCTCGGAGCCGAGCCGAAACGACGGCGGCCCTCCCGCTGGTCGTCAACGCGGACGCGAGGGGGCGCGGCCAAGGAGACCTCTCAACTCGGCCAGACGCGTTGACACGGGCGGGCCTGGCCTGCCTCCCCGCCAGGAAGAAAGTCGAAATCGGGCGGTCCGGCGCACAGGCGGACAGGCGGCGCGGCTCGCTCGTGGCGGCGCGCTCATTTCGCTGCCGCTCCCCTCGTCCTGGCCGCCTCCACGCTCCTCGACCTCGCCGCCGCCCCCCGCCTACCTGCCTGCCTGGTTGTGCGCACCAACCCCCCCTACGTTCGCCGACCCTGCTTGGACGTGCGCCGGGTCGAGAGAAAAATCCATTCCGCCCCTCGTCTCGCTTGCCTGCTCATTCGTCGCCATCACCACCACCACCACCACGGCCATCACCTCGTCTACTTCATTATTTACCGACAGCCTCCATCCCTCTCCTCAACCTCCCGCCTGTCCGCTTGCCCTTCCACCCACTCGCACACGCTCGCTTCCACGTCCACCACCCTCCTCGAGACCTCCTACACCCGCACCTCTTCAACCACACTGCTGGGCTCACGACCCCGGCCACTCGCATTCACTCTTCTACGCTTCGCATTCTGCCCACCTCAGCTCGCCTCTGCCACCACCTCTGACGTGCACTCGGTCCTCGGAGATACACCGCTCTGCACCTGCCCCGAGAGCCGGCTCTTCGCCCACCCTCGTGCCGCCGCTCTGCCCTACCCTACCCAGCATCGACCGTGACCATGACTGACACGCCGAGAAACGGCGCAAAGCCGTCCGCCATCCCGCCCATCCTCCAGCAGAATGGCAAGGCGTGGGACGACCAGGACAAGCTCTCCGACTACGTCCCCATGAGCGCCGACCTCAGCCGAGCTCCCTCGGCCTCGGCCTCGGCGTCAAGGGTGCAGAGCCGCTCGCCAGACTCGGACGCCGAGCAGCGTTCTGACGACGACGACGACGACGACGAGATCGACGATGACGGCGACGTCCAGATGGGCTCGCCAACAAAGACGGCCAGGCAGATGGAAAAGGAGCGCGAAAAGGCAGAGAGGTCGGCTGCCCGGAGGCGCGACCAGGTAAAGCGGGCGGCGCAGAACGAGGACCTGGCAAACACGCGCGAGGAAATGTCTAAGTCGAAGCTGGCCGACAGCATGAAGCGATTCAGCTACCTCCTCGGGCAGACTGAGCTCTTCCAGCACTTCATCGACATCAAAAAAGGGCGCGACCCAGAGTTCGCAAAGATGCTCGAGGAGTCGCAGGAGCAGTCCAAGAAGAAGGGCAAGAGGAGCGGCGACAACCGCAGGAGAAAGACGGAAAAGGAGGAGGACGAGGAGCTGCTCAAGGAGGGCGACGAGGCCGAGGAGGGCGCCTTTGTCTTCAACGAGAGCCCCGCCTACGTCAAGGGCGGCAAGATGCGCGACTACCAGGTCCAGGGCCTCAACTGGATGATTTCCCTCTACCACAACGGCATCAACGGCATCCTGGCAGACGAGATGGGCCTGGGCAAGACGCTCCAGACGATCTCGTTTCTCGGTTACCTCAAAAACTTCCGCGACACGCCCGGCTTCCACCTCGTCGTGGTGCCCAAGTCGACGCTCGACAACTGGCGCCGCGAGTTTGAGCGCTGGGTGCCCGGGTTCAACGTCATCACGATGCAGGGCACCAAGGAGGACCGCACCAAGGTGATCCAGGACCACCTCCTCACCCAGGACTTTGACGTCCTCATCACCACCTACGAGATGTGCCTGCGCGAAAAGTCGGCTCTCAAGAAGCTGTCGTGGGAGTACATTGTCATCGACGAGGCGCATCGCATCAAGAACGTCGATTCGATGCTCTCGCAGATCGTGCGCGCCTTCAACTCGCGCAGCCGGCTCCTCATCACCGGCACGCCGCTGCAGAACAACCTCATGGAGCTGTGGAGCTTGCTCAACTTCCTGCTGGTGAGTGCCGGGGCCCTAGGCCGCTTGCCGCGCGACCCGACAGATTGCGGCTGACAGAACCATCCTCGCCCTCGCTCCTCTGCTGTGCTCCGCTCCGCCCCATTCCCAACCGCCTCATCCGACCTCTGCGCACCCGACAGCCCGACGTCTTCTCCAACTCGGAAGACTTCGAATCGTGGTTCAAAGGCAAGGGCGACGAGAACCAGGACCAAGTCATTCAGCAGCTGCACAAGGTTCTGCGCCCCTTCCTGCTGCGCCGCGTCAAGGCCGACGTCGAGAAGAGCCTGCTGCCCAAGAAGGAGGTCAACGTCTTCGTCGGCCTCACCGAGATGCAGCGCAAGTGGTACAAGTCGATCCTCGAAAAGGACATTGACGCCGTCAACGGCGGCGTGGGCAAGAAGGAGGGCAAGACGCGGCTGCTCAACATCGTCATGCAGCTGCGCAAGTGCTGCAACCACCCGTACCTCTTTGATGGCGCCGAGCCCGGCCCGCCGTTTACGACCGACGAGCACCTCGTCGACAACGCGGGCAAGATGGTCATCCTCGACAAGCTGCTCAAGAGCATGAAGGAGAAGGGCTCGCGCGTCCTCATCTTTTCGCAGATGAGCCGGATGCTCGACATCCTCGAGGACTACTGCCTCTTCCGCGAGTACGAGTACTGCCGGATCGACGGCAACACGGCGCACGAGGACCGCGTGGCGGCCATCGACGAGTACAACCGTCCCGGCAGCGAGAAATTCGTCTTCCTGCTGACGACGCGCGCCGGCGGGCTGGGCATCAACCTCACCACGGCCGACATTGTGGTCCTGTTTGACTCGGACTGGAACCCGCAGGCGGACCTGCAGGCCATGGACCGCGCCCACCGCATCGGCCAGACCAAGCAGGTCTACGTCTTCCGCTTCGTCACCGAGCACGCCATCGAGGAACGCATCTTGGAGCGGGCGGCGCAGAAGCTGCGCCTCGACCAGCTCGTCATCCAGCAGAACCGGGCGCAGCAGCAGCAAAAGGCGCAGCAGAGCAAGGAGGACCTGGTCGACATGATCCAGCACGGCGCCGAGAAGATCATCAAGTCCAAGGACGACCTGCTGGTCAACGACGACATCGACGCCATCATCTCGCGCGGCGAGGAGCGCACCCAGAAGCTCCAGCAAAAGTACCAGTCGCTCAACCTCGACGACCTCAACAACTTCAAGAGCGACACCGTCTACAACTGGGAGGGCAACGACTTTTCCGAGCGCAAGCCGCTGGGCCAGCTGTGGATCGAGCCGAGCAAGCGCGAGCGCAAGCAAAACTACTCGGTCGACAGCTACTACCGCGACGCGATGCGCGTCACGGCCAAGCCGGCGCAGCCCAGGGCGCCGCGGGCGCCGCGGCAGATCAACGTCAACGACTTCCAGTTCTACCCGCAGCGGCTCATCGAGTTGCAGGACCGCGAGACGGCGGCCTACCGGCGCAGCATCGACTACAAGGTGCCGCTGCGGGAGCCAAAGGACGACGAGACGGCCGACGACGTCGAGCGCGAGCGCGCCGACGAGCAGGCCGTCATCGACGCGGCCGAGCCCCTGACCGAGGCCGAGCAGGAGGAAAAGGAGCAGCTGGCGGCCGAGGGCTTTTCCGAGTGGACGCGGCGCGACTTCCAGTCGTTCATCAAGGGGTGCGAGCGCTACGGCCGCAAGGCCATCTCGGCCATCACGGCCGAGATGCCCGAGGGCAGCAAGACGGAGCGCGAGGTGCGCGAGTACTCGCGCGTGTTTTGGGAGCGGTACCCGGAGGTGGCCGACCACGAGCGGCTGATTACGCGCATCGAGGAGGGCGAGGCCAAGCTGGCCAAGCAGCAGGCGCAGGAGTCGATCCTCAAGAAGCGCGTCAACTCGTACCGCGCCCCCCTGACGCAGATGAAGCTCACCTACGGCCAGGCCAAGGGCAAGAGCTACAGCGAGGAGGAGGACCGCTTCCTCCTCGTCAAGCTGGCAGAGTACGGCCTCAAGGAGGAGGACGTGTACGAAAAGATCAAGCGCGACGCCGCCGCCTTTCCCGGCTTCCGATTCGACTGGTTCATCAAGTCGCGCACGCCCCAGGAGATTGGCAGGCGGTGCAACACCCTGCTCCTCCTCATCATGAAGGACGACGAGGAGAGCAAGAGCGGCAAGGTGAGCGAGCCCGCGCTTTGGCGGCTCTCGCGGGTCGCGGAGCGACAGAGTTCCCCATGCGGCGTCGATAAAGGTAGACTGACGCAGAAAGCGCTGCCTCCCCCCTTTGCCCTCCTGTCGTCGCTGTCCCGTCTGGCTGCAGAAACGAGCGTCCGACGTCCATGCCAACGGCAACGGCGGCGGGGCCAGCTCGCGCGGCTCGACGCCGTCGGTCGCCGCAGGCGGCGGCAAGAGCAAGAAGCGAAAGACGTGAGCGGTGGGTCGCGGTGGTGGCGATGGCGGCGGCGGCGGCGGCAGCGGCGGTAGAAGAGGCCCGACGCCACCCGTCGCTGCCTCGTCGTTCCTCGTTGCGCCCCTTCCACCCTGCTCGTCGCGTTGCGCAACCTTCCTTCCGCTGGGCTTGATCGCCCCTGTATCTGTATCGCTCGTCTCCCTCCCCGTCCACCACCACCGCCACCACCATGCCGCCCATGACGACTTATTAAACCCTGACCCGCATCCCCGCGTCGGCCGACCGTCCGAACGGCGCGGCGTCGTTCAGAAGCCAACGACACCGAGGCGTTGACGCAGCTCGGCCTGGCGCTTTTCGCGCACCTCGTCGAGGACGAGGAGGATGGCCGCGCAGCTGCGGGCGAGCCTGGCCTCGTCGCTGCCGACGGCCCTGTTGGCGGCGGTGCCGTCAGCGGCGCGGCGGCGCGACTCGGCGAGGGTAAAGGTCGTCTCGGCCACGTTTGCCAGGGCCTCGACGAGGTGAGGGGCGCGCGACGAGAGCGTGGCGCACGCGTCCTGCTGCGCGTTTCGATCCAGGACGATGAGGGCGAGTGCGAAGGCCGAGGCGTGGATCCTCGTCCGTCCCGAATCGCGCGCGCCGTCGCCCTCGCCATTGTCGTGGTCGCCGCCAAGGATGCCGCCGCTCTTGCTGCTGCTGCTGGTGCGGTACGAGGACGATGACGGGGAAAAGGCGACGGGGTCGCACAGCACAGCGAGGCACGTCTCGAGCGTCGTCGACGAGAGCGTCGTGCGGAACTGATCGCTGCCCGTCGAGAGGTCGACGAGGACCGCGAGCGTGTCAAAGAGGGCAGAGACGAGCGTCGGCGAAAACAGGCCAGACACATTGATGCCGGCGTAGCCGCCCGCCCGTCTCCGCGCCCTGCGCTCCTGAAAATCGGCCAGGTGCGCCGAGAAGCGCAGCAGCAGCGACGGCACAACCTGCGGCGCCAGCCTGGCGAAGTCGTTGCGCTGCTGCATCGCCGCCGCCGCCGCCGCCCGTACCGCTGCACCGGATGCCGAGGTGGACATCGAGGACGATGAAGCGATGGGCGTCACCATCGCACCGCGTCGGGACGTTGGCTGGCCGATGGAGAGGTTCTTGGACCTTTGGATGGCAGGGACGTGCTTTTCGCCCTCTTGCCTCGCCCGGTCGATGGCAGCGTGCGTCATCGTCTCGGCCACGGCGCCAAAACCCGCATCCGCGCCCGCACCGAAGCTCGACGCCGTGCGACCCGACAATTCCATGGCGCCCTGTGCCAGCGCGTTGAGCATCGACAGCTTCTGCACCATCGAGTACTGGTGGTTGAAAAACTGCTCGGTCAGGCACCCGCCGACGGTGCGCGGGCAGGCGACAAAGAGGGCCGCGAGAGCCTCGGTGCGCCGCTCGTCGAGGCGGCGGATGCTCAGGTTGTTGTGCAGCCCGCACAGGGCAAACGCCAGGTCGACGGCGTTTTCCTCTACCTCGCCGCCCCAGCCCGCCTTGCGTCTCACGAGGGCGGCGCAGCTCTTGAGCCCCAGCTTGATCGAGGCGCGGTCGTCACTCTTGAGGAGCGGCGCCAGCTCGTTGATGTAGACCGGCGGCCGCAGCCCCTTTTTCCGTGTAAAGTCCGGCGCGTGCGCCTCGCGCGTTGCATCAAACGCGTCGGCGGCGACCGAGGGCGAGGAGCCGTCTAGTCCGGCAGTGCGCGTCAGCTTGGCGGCCTCGTCGTGCGCCATGCCCGAGAGGTCGGCAGCGAGGCGGGTCACCTCGTCGCGCTGCCCCTGCTCATCTCGCCGACCGTCGCCGGCGTCATCGTCGTCATCGTCCGAAGAGTTGTCGTCGCCCGAGGAGCTGTCGGATACTCGATCGGCGTGCCGTTGGCGTAGCGCAGATCTGGGACCTTTCCTTGGCGATGAAAACATCTGCAGCGGCTGATCGTCTTTCCCCTGACTCTCGTCGTCGGACAGCGGCGTGATCAATGGCCTCGAACGAGCTTTCCCGGTTGCTGCAGGTGCCGACGAGCGGGGCGGAGGAGGCTGGAGAACCGGAAGCCGGACCGTGCGCGGCGCGGCTCTAGGTTCCGATGCCAGAGTGGCAGCCGCGTTCTGCAGCCTGATAGCTGGGCTGACCTCGTTTGTCGAGCCCAGGCCAAAGGCTTGCAGGCAACGGTCCAACGCTTCGACGGGCTTTAGGGGCTGGAGGTGTTGATCGATGACACGGCAGTGAGTCGGCCAGGCATCGTGCAGCGCCCGCAAGACCCGGGCCTCTTCCTTGCCTTGACCAATGCCGTCCCAGACCGCTCGGCCAAAGTTGAGCGCCTTGGCCTCTGCTTTTGACGTCGATGCCCCCGCCTTTGATTTCGCGCTGACGATCTCGGCGACCAGCATTCCCGTGCGGCGGACGTGGGGGTCTGCGTGCTCGAGGTGGCACGAAACACCGTCCAGGAAGCTCGCAGAGCTCGCCAGATGCATCATCGTGGAGGAAGCGGGCGCTTGCGAGGCTAGCAGGCCGATCAGGAGCAATGTCAGATCTGCCGAAGAATTGGGATGGACGGGACCAGCGACGCTGCAAGGGTCAGTGCAAAGTTTGGCGACGGAGGGCAGGCCGGTCTCGCGAGCAAAGACTTACATTGCTCCTGATCCAGGCCGGCGGCCCGCACTCGACCACGATGCGACCAGGCCTTGATCGTGGCCTCGAGCGCACTGTGGATGAGATCGTCGTCGCCATCCCGCTGCAGCGCTTGCTCCTGCTCGCACCTCAACCATGTGCTGAACAGCCATCCGAGGGCAGGGCCAAAATGGAGGGACAGCAGGCCCATTGAACTGTTCCCTGCCAGCGCGACCCTCTCAAAGACGCGCAGGACGCTTCGTTCGTCCCAATCGCAGACCTCATCGTCCCCCTCGTTGTCGTCTTTGGCTGCATCGCCTCGGTCGGCGTCGCGCGACGGGTCTGCTGTCGGGTAGAATGACAGGAGCAGTCGGCATGCGGCCGCGAGCAGGTCAGCGCTCTCGCCGCTCGAGAGGGTCGCTCCTTGCTTGCCTGGACTGCCGCGCTCCTGAGGAGCGACCAAGTGTTGGAGATCGCGCAACTTGAATATGCTGTCGATGTAGGCAAACAGGCTTTCGTCGATGCGCTCTTGGACTGCAACCGGACAGGTCGCGACGGACGCAAGCCATGCGCGGGCGAAGCTCGTGGGCAAGAGAGTCCGCTGAAAATCAGCCTCGGCCTGAAGCGCCCTGCTTCGCCGACATGCCAAGAGCAGGGACGGCCAGAAGCTGTGGTGACCGTCGTGGCCCGGAACTTGCTCGGCTGCAGGGAATAGGAACGCTGCTCGATCGAGCCGGCACAAGACCTCGGAAGCGGCCGAGCTCGCCTCTTGATGGCCGCTGTCAGACGATTCAAGCAGGCCGACGAGGCCAGGCACGACCACGCTCGAACACCAGCTTCGCGGGCGCAACGCCACGTCGACTTCGCCCCGCGTGAAGTTGGCCAGGCGATCGGGCAGGGAAATGCCAAGGCGTACGGCCTCCTGCCAAGCAAGCGAGCGCTTGGCTGCGTTCGAGTGAAGGCTTGTCCACTCGAAGATGGCCGGTAGGCACAGATGATCAACTGCCATGCGGCACAGATCCAGGACGGCTTCCCGAGTGGCCAGATGGTTGGATTCCGGGCCCGGCTCGGTCCCGGTGCTGGTGGAAAGGGCGGCCGACAGAGCCTTCAGGGCCGAGAGCTGCAGTAGGCCGTTCCTCGAGCGCAGCGTCGAGAGTGCCACCGAGGTGTCAGGTGCCGCAGTCAGATGGCCGCCGTCTTGAAGTACGGTGATGGCTGGCGTGTGCTCTGTGCGTGCCGGCTGAGCAGGACCAGTGGCGTCAGAGGCCGCAGGAGAGCAGCCGAAGAACCAAAGGCGCAGTAGCGGGTGCAGCAGAGATTTGTCGTCGAGGACGTCGGTCCAGTCGACTGTTACCCTGTGCAGGAGGGCCTCTTGGGCCGCGGCGACGGTGGCGAGGTCGATCTGGGGGGCAGCGTCACTGTGGCGCCCTGGCTTGGTGAGCGCAGGTGGGCGCAGCTCCGCCGGCAGCCAATCTTGGCCATACCAGTTGAGCAAGGGGGAGACGAAGGCATCGAGAAGTGCATCGAGTGATTCGAGGCGGTGGCTGCCATGCCGTATGGCGCCAAAGAGCTGGCGGAGCGAGTTTGGTTGGAGGGGGCTTTCGTCCCTGTTGCTCAAGGAGGACCGAGTTGAATGAAGGAGGGGCGGCGTGTCTGAGGAGGTCCCTATTGATGGCATCATAGCGAGGAGCCGGGCATTGGCCTCGAGGGAGAGAGAGGGGGGGTCGTGGAAGAAGGGAAAGAGGGCGCCGCCCAGGCCAACTTTGGCAAAAGTCGCCGCCAGACAGAAAAGCGTGGCCCACCCGCCTCCACACGCGCCCGCTCGCCGCTGCGCCCGGGCCACCACCCTCAACCACGGCCAGCCAACCGACCTCGACCAGCGTTCAAACATCACACCGGACTCTATCGGATCTCGCAGTGGACACATTGCTAGGCCCTGGGCGGAGAGGCAATACAGGGTGGGTGCCTGCTTCAGGTCCTGGGCGGTCCAAAGGCTGCGGCCAAGTCGACGTCGCGGTACTCTTGCAGCTGCGCTGCCAGCAGTCGCAGCCGCGCCATGATCCTCTCAGCCTCGCGCTCGATGGCCTTGCCTCCCTCGCCGCACAGTTCGTGGCATTCCATCACCGCTTCGGCCACGAGGTCGAGTACCTTGCCGGCATCGTCGTCGGGCGCTTGCTGCTCGGCCGCCCGGATACCTTGCGACAGCCCGCGCTTGTCGGAGAACACGTCGGCCAGGTATGCGAACCGGCGATCCGAGCTGCCAAACTCTCGACCGCGGTCTTGCAACCTCATGCTCGCCCATCGCTCCGTCTCGCTCGTCCAAAGCTTGCCGCCTTCGTCGCAGCGCGCCAGCCCAAGCCTCTTCGTCAGCTCGTAGCAGAGCAAGAGGAAGCACGACTCAATGTCATCATTGACATCGAGGGGCTTCAGCTGCGCCTTGAGCTTCTCGGTTCTGCCCGCGTACTTGGAGGATCTGCTGAGCTTTGAGATCTGCTCGTGGATTGAGTAGTTCGAGTGCATCTTGAGTGGCCAGAACGCCGACGTCCCCGAGAACGACTTGCGCTCTTCCTGCTTGCCCTCGCCCTGCACGCCGTCGATCCAAGCCTCGCCCAGGTCAATTAGCAGGGCAAGGGGCGGATCGGTAGGCTTGATGGGCTGCGGCGTCTTGGATCCGCTCGGCGGAGGCTTGACAAACCGGAGGTTGCCATCCGAGATATCGCCGTGCGCCACGCCCCGACGGCGGCCAACGACGTGCAATACCGCGATGGCATCGGCAATGACGGCCGGAAGCAGCCAGGTCACGGTGCGGGAGATTTCGTACGACTCCTGGAACTTGGTCACCACCACGACAGGCTGCCGGCCGGCACGGGTCGCTCGAGCGAACAGGCCGTTGTCGAAGTCCACCGAAAAGAAGCCCTCGCCGAACCGATCCGAGATCGGTTTCTTGTTCGTGGTGGGTTCGCGCTTGGGCACAACAACAGCCCACGAACCCAGGTCGGCCTCCTTGACGGAGAAAAAGAGGCCCCCATGGGTCACGAGCTGCGGATAGCCGGCCTGCTTGGCCCTCTCATCCTCGTGCCGGGCGACATCCTCTGCCGCATCGCTGGCAGGCTCGGGCGGCGAGTTCAGCCGTCGGAGCGCCCGACCTTCCGTGTAACGATCGCCCTCGGCGAGGAAGCTGACCTTGATGATGACCGTCTGCCATTCTTCCTCGTTGTTGATCTTGACATCGGCCTTGAGCACCTGGGTGTTGCGGTGCACCAGCTCTCCTCGATGCCAGAACATGAGCTCAGGCTGCTCTCGGATCTTGATCGAGTCGTACCAACGCTTCTCCGAAGCCGCCTCCTCGGGAGATAGCTGCACGTAGAGCGTCTGACCGGCCTCGATGTTGACGGCGCGCCTGTATCGCTGGAAGCCCGAGTAGCCTTCGATGCACATGCCGAGCATCAGTCCGGCCATGTCGAACATTGCCTCAGGCTCGCGGTCGATGCTGAAGTCGGCGAGCGCGTGGACGTGGTCAGGATCGACGTAGAACGCTTTGAACCGGCAGCGATCGATGACGAAGCCGTAAGCGCCGGCGAATCCCGGCGTCGATCCGATGATGGCGAGGACGTAGGACAGCATCTGAGAAACGTCGTCCTCGCTGGCCGCCGCCGCGCGGGAGTTCTGGCCAGATCGGAGGGCAGGCTGCGGTCCACGCTGCCTGCCGATGGCCGTAACGCGAGGGACGCCTCTGGTGGCACCGACCACATTGGCATCTTCATGATCGGCTCCAGGAGCGCCGACATCGTCGTTGTCGCCGCCGTCGCCTTCGTCGTCGTCGTCATCGTTGTCAGGTGATATCTGGGTCGGGGGTCCAGCTCGACTCGACTTGGCCGCCTTCGCCCTCCGTATCGTGTTTGCACGGGCTGGGCGTCCTCGGTTCTTAAACTCGAGGATTGCGTAGATGTCCTGCCACTTCATCTCGTCGGTCGGATCCTTGCCGGTGACGGGCATCAGGTATGTATCGGCACGGGCGTCGGCCAAGGCTCCGATATGGGTGGGACCCTGGGTCTCGTCCCGGTGTTTCGGAGTTTTGCCTCCCGGATGGACTAGACCGACGGCTGTAGCATCCCAGGCCGCCGAGATCGTAGCATGCAGCGAATGCATGAGGGTGGTGAGTAGCGCCTCCACGACAGCCTGGAAGTGGTACTCGCAGGTGCCGAAATCAGAGACGGCGCAGCTGAACGATGTCGGTTCGAGCGTGCTCTCCACCATGTGAATGCGTCTCTGCTGCCGGTCTGAGTCGGTCGAGGCGGCACCTCTGGTCTCGGCCTTGCAGAGCATAGAGACGGTGCTCGGAAGGGGGCGAGCGGGCGAGTGGGTGAAGTGGACCACCCACTGCGATCCTTCCACCTCGTACGAGAAAGTCGCATATACGTTTGCTGTGGGAGGTGAGGGCGGGGGCGACGAGTCCCTCTTGCGCTTTCCAGTCCTGACCTCGGAAGGCTCTGCGCGCGCCGTCGTTGACGAGGCTGGGTCGGAAGCGATGGCGTCGGTCTGTGGCGATGATCGTGCGAGTTCTCCAGCCTCGTCGGCTTGCGACGACACGGCGCGCTTGAATCGTAGGTAGTCTGCTTTGAGTCCAGGTTCGTACTGGAAGATGGCGGTGAAACGGGCGAGGGCGGCGCTGATGTCTGCCTTTTTATCGATGGACCGTCGATAGGGCAGGAGCGAGCAAATGTGGCCGCGCAGCCGATCCGGCGAGGCCGGCTCACACGTGATGGAGCCAGTACGGAGACCGTGGGACTGTAGCTCTTTGATTCCCGACGGAGTCCTTACATTACAGGAGGAGCTTGAGTGCTTGCTGCGATAGCCAAGGAGTGCGCTGCTCTTTGGGTCGACGAGCTTGTCAAGAGGTTCGTTTGCGACGGTAAAGTGGGCTGCGGCTACACCCGCAGACTCAGTTCCTTGGACAAGAGCTGAGGAAGGGGAAGCGGGCGAGGCGGACGCAAGGTGCGAAGATGGGTCGAGCATTGCTGAACGAAGCTCTGTCTGCGACAGGTGAGGGGAAGCGCCGTGAAGAGGGAATGCTTGGAGAGATGATGGTGGAGCGAAGCGAAGGTGAGGTGCTCATGCTGGACTGGGCCATCCTCGTCAGAGCCGCCGGCACCCAATCTAGGGTCTTTGGAAATAAAGTTACCTAGTGCAAATTGCGCGAGGGGCGTGCGCGTCTGCAGGCTTTCTTTTCGAGTGTTGGCTCTTCCTCGTCATACAGAACCCCTTGTCCCGCCTCCTCTGCTTGTGCCACTCTTAAACTACAAGTTACTAACTAGTTACTACGCTACTCTCTTGCTCTCTGAGTGTTACTCGACCAGCAAGCAAGCTGCTTGTCCGGCGTGCGGGGTGCCCTCGCGAGAAGTTTTACATAGCTTTCCCTTGCATGCCCGCAACTCTATGCTGACCTCCGCTCGGCCAAGTTGCCTTGGCGAGGACCGCTCACCGAGATCAGAGAATGTCACGCAGGAGCCCGCCCTCTCTCAGTTTGCGACGCGATCCACCGTGTGGAACACAGCATCCATACTGCTAGCCACTGCACAGGACGGAAGGCTGTGACATGAAGGGCTCTGTCTAGCCATGATGGTTTGCAGGCGAGCGCATTAAGCAAATAGGCCCACAGAGCATGACAAGCGAATCGGGGGAAACGGAAGGGGGGGTCAGGATGCAGTTGGATGCTGGAGACGGAGGGTGGAAACAGAGATGGACGGGACGATGCGTGGGGGACATGCTGTTGAACATAGTAATACAGGGGGGCGAGGTGCGGGCAGAACGAGGCGGGGGGAAAAGGAGAGCGGGCATAGGCTAGACCGCGGGAGAGGCAAGCCGTCGCGCACCTGCCTCGTCACGGAGACGTGGCGAGGACGCCGGTGGAGCGGCAGATGAGCGAGCAACGGCAGCGGGTATAGAGGTCGAGGACCGAGGACCAGGCGTGTGTGCCTAGGCGCGGATCGCCCGCGGCTGGGCCGCCTGCTGCTGCTGCTGCTGCTGCTGCTGCTGCGAGGGTGCCTTCGTGTCGTTGTAGAGCGTGATCTTCTGGCCGGCAATCTCCTCGTGATCGTGGCCGTCATCGCCCTTCTTGGCGCCCATCTGGCCATAGGCCTTGACGCGGAGCCGCTCCCACTCGCCGGCCGTGGGGACGGGAAGGCCCTGGGCCTTGCGGTCGTCCCAGTAGCCCGTGCCGCGCGCCGCGTACGCCTCGCGGACCACCTCGGACTCGAGCAGCGGCTCGAGGGGCACGTCGTCGTTGAACAGGGCGAAGTAGAAGATGCCGAGGCGGGTGTAGTGCGCCTGGTCGGCGGGCGGCGCGACGACGCGGTGGATCGTCTGCTTGAGGTAGCCGGCCGAGAGGAAGGCGAGCGCGTCGCCGGCGTTGATGACGAGGGCATTGTCGCGGTGCTTGACGAGGCGCCACACATTGTCGGGCATCAGGACCTCGAGCGACGTGATGGGCTGGCTCCAGAGGATCGAAACGCTGTTGAAGTCGGTGTGGCCCTGCAGGCGGACCCCGCCGAGCGCCGCGTCGTCCTCCTTGGGCGGCGTGTGGTACATGGCGTACCGCAGGAGGTCGAGGCCCTTTGTCTCCGGGTCGCGCGACAGGTTCCACAGCGTGTCGGCGGGCAGCTTGAGGACAAGCGAGAAGACCGAGAGGATCTTGCGCAGGATGACGCGGTGGTTGTAGACGGCGAAGGCCTCGATCTCGGGCAGCAGCTCCTGGATCGAGGGCGGGAAGAGCTTCTGCCTCGCCTCGGGGCTGTACGACTGCGAGCCAAAGTTGAGCTGCTCGATGCGGTCCTTGATGCCGTTGAGCTTCCAGTGGCCCTGCTCCTTGTAGCCGACAAAGCTGCCGGTGCCGAGGATGTCGGCCTTGAACTTGGCCTTGTCCTCCTCGGATACGCCGTTGAAGACGTACTGGCCAATGGCAAATTGGCGCAGCACCTGGTCCCACGACAAGCCGTGGTTCTCGGCGTAGATGAAGCCGTCGCGGTGGAAGGCGTCGCCCACCTCCTGCACCACGTCGGCGGGGACGTCGGTGAAGTCGTCGCCGGTCACCTTGCTCAGGTCGAGGGTACGGAGGGGCGCCCAGTCAATGTCCTTCTGCTGGGTTGGGGTGGGAGGCGTCCACGCCGGGATGTCGAGGGTAGAGGCGGGCATGGTGGCGCGACGGGGGGCGGGGATGGCGGCGTCGAGTGGACGATGAACTCGGTCTAGACGGAGAGATGGGTCGTGACGAGAGAGCCGTTGCCGTCAGGACGGTAAAGATGTGTTGGGAGGTTGGAGATGGGCGGGGCAAGCGGGTGGGCAGAGGATGGGACAGCTCGCCATGCTGGCCTTTAAGTACCGAGGTCATCGATGGCCCATCCGTCGCGAGCAAGGCCAGGCGAGCGAGGGTCGAGAACCAGGGTGGAGTCATGCCCATGCCACGGGCCGGTCCGGTGAGCTGGGCGATGTCGACATCGGCGCTGCGCTCCGCCTTTGGCAAGCGTACGGCCTAGCCTGACCGTTTGGTGACGGCGAGGCCGGGCCTCGATGCGAAGTCGAGGAGGAGCCGGGCCGCCAGCGCAAGAAGAAAGCGAAACCTGGCCGGCGACATAGCCTTTCCTTGTCGAGAAGCGGCAGGTCAACGTGGGGCGCCTGGTCGCCTCGTTGCGTGCGATGTCCACGTTTGAGCGAGGCCTGGGGGGGGCGGGGCAGGTCAGGCCATCATGTCATGGCGCCTTGCTCGGCCGCTTGCCAAAGGCCGCTTGCTCGAGACCGTCGACGTGCGGTGTGGTGTGGAGGAGGCCCGGGCGGCAGGAGCGTGGGGGGAGGGTCGAGGAGAGAAGGCGGGGCGGGCAACGAGGATGTGCAACAGCGAGAGAGAGCACGCCATCGCCCGCCTGGCCGCGGCCTGGCCATGTTGGACGTGGAGCAGCCAGGCCAGGCCAGGTCAGGCCAGGCCAGGTCAAGCGGCGAAAAGCGGGGAGAGGGAGAGGGCGCTCGATTGCGTGACCGCACCCGCCTCGCTCAAATTTCCGTGAGCCGTCCCCGCCCGCCGTCTCTCTATCACGCCATGCAGATGCTCTCGCCTGCCAGCTTGCCGTAACGTACGTGTTCGCCTTGCCTCGGCCGCCAAGGCTACGCGTACGGGTACTTCCATCGCACACCACCGCCTCTCCTCGACTTCGGAGCCGCGACGAGGGTTCCGAGGGTTCACCCGGCGGTCCAAGGTGCTCGTCCTGGGCCATCCATCGGTCCAACCCGTTCCCTCAACGCCGCAGCTGCCGTCCCCCCCGCCCCAACGCCCCGCCATCGCTGCGGGCTCAGCCAGGTCATTCCTTCCAGCTGCTGATCGACGCCAAGTCCACACCAACGCGGTCAGACTCTTGACTCTCTGTCGGCTGCCGGCAGAGGCATGCACCTGCTCGCCCGTGGTGCAGAGACACGATTCAGTTACACGTTGGCCACGCCAACATCATCTACAGATCCACGAGGCACGTCAAGGCGAGGCGGGGCGGGGCGGGGCGGGGCGGGGCGAGGGACGGGGTCACGGATAGAAAACTAAGCAGCTCAAGCGAGGGCATCGACAACCTAAAAGCGGCCCAAAGGGAACCGTGCAACAAGCCAGGGAGAGGAGCGGGGCGGGAAGGATTACTTCGGAAGAGGCAGAAAGGGAGCGAGTCGGAATCGGGATAGAGACAAAGAGGCGAGGAAGCGTAGGGTATCGTCGGAGCGCACGCAAGAGGGGCACGCAAGAGGGGCACGCGGGCGGCCAGGCACTCGCTATCGGCGGCGAGAGTAGTCGGTGCCCGCAGATCGGTTGGTCGTCGACCGCGAGCGCTGGGGGTGCGCGCCGCTGCCGCCGGCGTACTCGACGTCGTCGTCGTAGCCGCGGCCGCTCTTGATGCTGCCGCGCGAGCGGCTCGACTGCGTCGTCGCCCTCGACATCATGCTGCGGCTCGTGCCCGAGGCCAGCGAGTTGGAGCGCGTCGAGACCGAGCCGCCGATGCTCTGGCTGGCCAGCGAACCATTGACGCCGCTGAAGAACGAGCCGCGCGAACGGTTGCGCTGGACGCGCATCGTCTCCATGGCGGCGTGGGCGCGCACCTGGCACATGTTGCTCAGCAGGTAGTTGGCCTTGCCGCTGCCCGTCAGGCCGCCCTTGCCCTTGGCCTCGAGCGGCTTGCCCGACAGCACCTTGCGGAACTCGTCCTTGGCGGCATTGTCCTGGCCCATGCAGCTGCGCAGGCGTCCGAGCTCGTAGTGGGCAAAGTAGACGAGGTAGCGGTCCACCTCGTCGAGGCGGTGGCCGTTCTCAAATACCTTGTTGAACGACTGGATGGCGTCGGCCTGGATCTCCTCGATCGGGCCTACCGAATCCTCGGCCGGCAGGCGCACCAGCGTCTGCGGCTCCGGGTACGCCACGAACCGCAGCGCAACGCCGCGCAGGAAGAAGGCGAGGCAGTACGACGACCAGTACTCGTTTTCGCCCGTGCCGTACGACTTGGGGTTCTCGTACGACTCGAGCTCGTCGATGAACTCGTCGATCCGCGTCAGCGTGTTTTCCACCAGCAGGAAGACGGGCGTCTGGCCGATGCAGTGCCACAGGTAAGAGAACTCGAGGCCCGGCAGCGGCAGCCGGTTCTGCTGCGCAATGTACTTCTTGGCCTTGACGGCGACGAAGGTCTCGAAGGGGATCTGGCGGCCCGCCACCTTCTTGGTGAGCTTGGCCACCGTGCGCATGATGGTGGCGCTCTTGGCGCGGTCGTCCATGCCCGTCTCGTAGAGCATGACGGCCTTGGCGTACTGGTAGATGGCCTTGGACCAGTTGGACTCGCGCGACAGCACGTCGTAGCACTCGTAGGCGCGCGCAAAGTCGCAGGTGCAGAGGTAGGTGAGCGAGAGGTCCCAGAAGCACAGGTGGTGGAGCTGCTTGTACTCGCGCTGGCTCTCGATCGAGTTGCGGAAGTACTCGATCGCCTTTTCCGGCAGCGCCTGGGCGGCGTAGAGGCGGGCGCTGAAGAAGAGGAAGAAGATGCCGTTGGGGTAGCGCACCAGGTTCCACGAGAGCACCTTGTCGGCGAACTCAAAGTCGACGTCCGAGACGGGGATGTAGCTCGAGATGACGAGGTGGTAGGTGAGGATGGCAATGTCGCAGAGCGGGCGGCGCACACCCTCCTCGTCGGCCGAGATGGTGGGCAGAGGCTTGTTCTTGCTCCAGCCGCCGGCACGCGCAAAGAGGTCGAGCGAAAACTTGCGGTCGCCGACGAAGCCGAAGCCCTCCATCATCTTGAGCATCTTGGTGGGCAGCATCGACAGCACGAGCGAGCAGAGACCGTTGCCGAGGTAGACGCCCGAGCGGAAGTCCTGGTCGATGGTCGGGTGGTTGGAGCGCTTGTTGGAGATCTGGGCCTCCTCGGCTTCGGCGTCGGTCTGCTCGACAAACTTGAACAGTTCGCGCATGGTAAAGTAGGCGGCGCGGAGGCTAAAGGCTTGCTTGACAAAGGCGATGCTGTCGCCCGAGTAGAAGATGCCGAGCACCGACTTGAGCAGCTGCGACTCGGCGTAGACGAGCTCGGCGTGGAGCTGGACGAGGCTCATGGAGCGGAAGTTGGACATCTTGTTGCCGCCCATGAGCTTGTTGATGGTGCCCTGCTTCTTGCGCAGGCACGACGCGATGTTCATCGAGTGCTTGCAGCAGAGGATGGCCGACTCAAAGTCCTCGGGCTCAAAGGTGAGGATCGACTTGACGGCATTGATGAGCGCCATGCCCTCGGCCTTGTAGAGGCGGGTGCCTGCGCCTTCGATGCAGAGCTCCTCGGCCTCCTTCATCCTCGAGTTGAGGAAGAGGGCCATGGCCTCGCGCACCACGGCCAGGTCCTCGCGGCAGTCGTTGTCGTCGATGCGGCAGTTGGACGCAGACACATTCTTGCTCTGGATGTAGCTCGGGACGACGGCCGTCTCGGGCGTGATGGACTCGTCCGAGTAGTCCGAGGCCTGGTCGTCGAACTCCTCCTCCTCGTCAAACTCGGGGTCCTCATCCGGATAGTGGTCCTGCTCGTTGGCCGAAGCGTAGTCGTCGTCGTCCTGGTGCGAGGCGGTGCTGGGCGCGCCGCGAGCGCTGCCGTTAGCGGCCTGGCCATTCTTGGAGGAGCCGGTGAGGTAGCTGAGGCCGGCTCCCGCGGCGGCGGCAGCACCGGCGGCGACGCCCGTGACGGCGCCCATCGCGGCCCCCGTGTAGGTCTGCGGCTTGTCGTCGTCATCGTGGTGGTCGTCGTCCGAGGCCTCGTCGTCGCTCGGAAGCTTGCGGGCAGCCACCTTGGGCGTGGCCTTGGACGCCGACTTCTTCTTCTTTGGCGCAGGTGCTGGCGCGGGCTCGGGCTCAGACTCGGACTCGGATGTGGACGACTCGGACTCCGGCTCCGGTTCCGGCTCGGGCTCTTTGGCCTTCTTCTTGCTCTTGCTCTTGCTCAGCTTCGAGTCGCCGTTGCTCTTGGACGACGCAGCAGCAGCGGCGCCGGCACCCGCGGCAGCGCCGGCAGCGGCACCCGCGGCGGCGGCCTCCTCCTCCTTGCCGGCCTTGGACTTCTTCTTCTTCTTGTCGGCGTCGTCGCCGCCGCCCGCCTTGGCGCCGCCGCCGCCGCCATACGACTTCTTGATGGACCCGTCGGTGGAGAACTCTGCGAGCTTCTGGTGCCCGATCGAGTCCTCGAGGGTGTCTTCGTTGTGGTCCTGGAGCCACTTGATGAGGGCGCCGTAGCAGTGGCGGGTGTTGACGTCCTGCGAGACCATCTTGCCGTTGACCTGCGGATAGTCCCAGTGGAAGGAGCCGTCGTCCTTGAGGATGCCGGCGCGGTTGTAGACGTTGCGGGCACGCGTGTAGGGGGCGAGCTGGTAGATCTTGAGGCGGATCTGCTTGGCGAGGACCTCGCGGCGGTACGAGAGCTCCGGCGTGTCCTCGTCCTTGCTGCCCTCGGTCATCCACTTCTTGGTGACCTCCTCGAACTCGTCGGCGAGCTCGCGGTACTCGGCCTCGATCTTTTCGCGCGTCGCCTTGTCCTTGAGCAGCTTGTTCTCGTCGGGCTGCGGCTCAATGTAGTCCCAGTCCCAGTCCATGGTGCCGCCCATGCCCTTGCGCAGCTTCTCGGGCGCAATCAGGTCCTCGACGTCCTTGGCCTTGCTGCTAAACTTGATCTTGTCGCGCACGACGGGGTCCAGCATGGGCTGGAGCACCTGCCAGATGCCCTTGAAGATCCAGGGGGCGCTGTGGACGTAGATGCGCTGGAGTGACTCGGGATAGTAGGCCTCGAGGCACTTGACCAGGAACAGGACGCACTGCCAGTCCATGTTCTTGAGGCCGAAGCCCGAGAGGTCGAACACGACGACCGCCTTTTCATAGGGCGGCGTCGTCAGCTGCCTCGCGTTCTCCATGGCCAGCAAGACAAACTGCTGGAGCACCTCATGCTTCTGCGCGCTGGTGAAGTGGCGCGCGACGTGGATAAAGTAGATGGGATGCTCTCCCTTGGTGCTGTTGCCCTTGATGTACGAGATGCCGCGACGGAACTGGTTGAGGAAGCCGGGGACGTCCTGGAGGCCCTCCTCTCCCTTGAAGATGATGCCGGCGACGTCCTTCTCTAGGCGGAACTTGCACGCCGCGGCCAGCATCGCCAGGGCCCGGTCAATGTCCCACTTTCTCGCTCGGAGGAAGCGGAGCAGCGACGTGTCCATGTGGTCCATCTGTTTGCGGTTCGGTTCGGAGGCCATCGCGCGGCAGCGTCAGCGACCATGCTCGGTTGGTGCGACATCGCAGTCGTCCGTGGAGCGGATGCGCCGTCGCCGTGCCGCCCGAGGGCTCTGCACGACTCACCTTTGTAAACTCCCACGCCGTCCTCTGGAGGATGGGGCCACCGTACTTGTCGATGAACTCGTTCATCTCCTTGAGCTCCTCCTGCCTCTTGGCCTCCTCCTTGGCTTTGTCGTCCTTGGGGATGTCCTTGCCGGCGTCCTTTTCGTTCTTCGGCGGTGCCGACGACTCGCCCTTGGCGGCGACGGCGGCGGGACCTCCCTTGCGGTCGACCTCGGCCGAGACCTCCTTGTTCTTCTCAAAGAGCTCAAACAGCCTCCGGTACATTTCGCGGAGCGACTTCTGCTGGTCATCGGAGAGGTTGCCTGCGGGGAAGGCGGGAAGCGGATGCGAAGCCGGGAGCGTGCGCATCGCGGCGAGCGAACAGGAGGTTTCAGCATCGCTGACGGGTCTGGAGCGGGACGTCCAGGTGGCAGGACGCCTGGAGCTGGCCCCGTGCAGGTCGTATCACACCGGAGGCTGGCAGACTTGCAGCCTTGTGGCTTTTGCACTCACCCTTGTAGCCGGGGAGGATGTCCTCCCCGAGATCGTTCTTGATGGTCGCCATTATCGTCTAGATTCCGTGTGGGCGGTCCAGCGGTGAAAAAAGGACGGTCGCTACCCGGTCGCAGTCCGTCGGGGTCGATACAGGGCAGGGATCGCGGATGGCGTGTCGGCAGCGCGCTTGTGTCTACTCTTCCGGGTTTCAACGAACGGCAGATCCAGGAAACGCGAGCGGACACGAGGAAAGCAGAGAGCAGGAGAGGGCCGCGAAGAAGACGCTGCTGGGTATGCGGGGAAGACGAAGAGAGGAAGCTGGTCCACGGTGCACGGGGCTGAGGGCTGGATGCGGCTCGCGGCTGCTGGTGATGTAGCCTGGGGTGTCGTCGTCGTCGACCAACGGGAGCGAAGCGCAGGTAAGAGGTTGGGGAGCGGACGAAGGAGCGGAACGCGATGTTGGTCAGAGGGCGGAAGAAGGGATGGCTCGAAAGGCTGTGGATCGACCAGCGCCGTTTATATGTGGGCAGCGGTCGGGCACAGGTGACGATGCGGATGGGCGACCGGGGGGAGAAGGCGAGTTGGATGTGGGGCAGAGGAGCTCCTGCTCTAGTGAGCGGCCGCGGATCCCAGGTCAGCCTGCCCGCCTGCCTTTGCACGCTGCTCCGCAGCTGGTCGGGCGGGCGATTGAAATTCCAGCATGAAAGCGGGCTCGAGAACCCAACGCAGCAGCAGCCAGCGGCGGCGGCGGCGCTTGGGACAAGCTAGAGGGACGAGCAGATGACCGTCGTACGGTAGCAGCCAGGCCAGGGGAGGCGGACTACGAAAGGCGGCGAGGCCAGCAGGCCATCACAGCCCAGAGGCAGATCGAGGCCAGGAGGCAGAGCGAGGCTAGAACGACGTCGCCAGACGGCCAGAGGAGGCGGCGGGGGGGAGGCCAGAGGCAGGCCAGCTGGACAGGTCGGCGGCTCCACAAAAAAGCGTTGGCACAGCGCCAGGCCCCGCAGCGCAGCGCAGGTGCAAACCGACGGCCAGGCCAGGCCAGGGCCTGCCGGCGCACCTCCCGAAACAAAGTCGCCTCTCGCGTCGCCCCCTACCTTGTTAGGCGAGATGGGCCTGCAGCTCCGGCCAGGCTCGTGGTCCGAGGGCGAATCTGGCAAAGGACAGCAGCTTGCTTGCTTGCTTGCTTGCTTGCTGGCTTGCTTGCTTGCTTGCTGGGAGCCGGGAGATGCCATGATGGCAGGCAAGGCTTCGAGGGGGAGCGTGACCTGCTTGGCTGGCTGTCTCTGATCTCTCCTTCTCGGTGGCCCCCTTCATCCCGCCGCCGTCTGCCCCGCTGCCCATGCGCTGCGCTGCGTTGGTGCTGCTTGCTTGCCTGCCCTAGCCTGCCTGGCTGTTTGCAGATGCATGCACAAGTGTGCTGCCGCTTCCTGCAGCGCTGGCTCTCGTGCAGCCGCACCGGCAACACGCCCAGGGAGGGGCAGCTGGCGGAGCGGTAAGCGTGAGCCATCCTGCCATGAAGATGGTCTTGCACGACGTTTGTGAGCCCTCAACGAAAACTCTCGTTTCCTAGCCTGTTGAAAGAGACGATTGCCTCGACATCCACGCGCGCATGCTGTTGAAGCAAGCTAGCTTACGCTCTGAGCTCGCTGGCTTGTACAAACACACAATCGAACATAGGCCAAAGCTTAGAGAAGGACGCAGCGCGAGACGGCCTTGCTTGGATAAAACGCGCAGGCCTGACCACCTCGACGGCGGAGGTCCAAACGCGCGACGAGCCCCAGGCAGACCGGTGACGACAGAAGCAAGCTAAGGCGGACAGAGACAAGGCCATCCTCTCATCGTGATCGGAGCCAAAAGCTTCCTCTGTTGGAGGACAATAGCAAGGATTGCTTGGGCCATCATGCTGACGATGGTCAAGTGAGATGACGGCGGCATCCCCCGGTCTCAAAAAAAACTGGAGGAGTGCGGGCGCGCGACGATGCCATAGCTTTCCGCTCAGTCCTCGCCGCCCGACTCAGACGTACTCTGGCCGACGTGTTGCAAGTAGGCATGCACAAAGGGCGGCGCCGAGAGATGGCACCACAACGCCCGCCGAGCTCGACCATTCTGGCAAAACACATCGTCTTCCATCCTTGGTTGCCAGGAGCCGGCAAGGCTCAGCCTCGAGAGTCTTGGAAAAAGTCTGCTGGCGAGTCGTCTTGGCCGGCGGACAATAGCAGGTCGATGTTCATCCTATCGCTGGGTACTGGGCGTTGGTGCGACGGCTGTGGCTGCGGCTGCGGCAGCAGCTGGGCTGGCTGAGTCGGGTTCGGGTACTTAGATATGGCGTCTAGGCGCTGTCTTACCAAGGAAGCACCATTATTGCGGGCAGTGAGGCACTCGCGACCGCACTCGGCCAGGCCAGGCCAGGCCAGGTCGAGATACGATGGCCTCGCCCGCTTGGCATGCTTCCTTCCATTCCTCGGCGAGTTGGTCGGGCCGGAGAGGGGATTCGCCGGACGGACCGCTTGACAACCTCGCTCGCTCGTCGGCAGCCCCGTCCGCGGTCGGAAGAACGGTGCAGACACCCTCAGGCCCCGGGGGGGTTGAGAAGCCTCGAAGCTGATTCGTCGGCCCCACATGCTGCGACGCCGCCGACCATCTGGCATCGGCTCCTCCGTACGTCGTACTCTGGACGTGCCTGTCTCAGAGCCAACGCGGCCGACAGCGTCGTCGCGTTCCTCGTTCGTCGCTCCAAGGACGGAATGGAGCAAAGGACCGCGGTCCCTGAGTCGTGCCTGGAAGAGTTTGGCCGGCGCAGGCCATGGCTGCCGCTGCTCAACGCGAGGAGAGCGCGCCCCG
Organism: Pseudozyma flocculosa PF-1; assembly: GCF_000417875.1. NCBI lineage: Eukaryota > Fungi > Basidiomycota > Ustilaginomycetes > Ustilaginales > Ustilaginaceae > Pseudozyma > Pseudozyma flocculosa. Next base: position 647,007 of record NW_006920873.1, read on the forward strand.
TTCCGTTGACCGATGAGGGCGGGGGAGATGGGGATGCAGAAGCCGCAGTGCAGCACGCTGGTTCCCGGGAAAAGGTCGAGGAAGAGGCGGGCAGGGAAACGCGGGGCAGACGAGGTCAGCGGCGGCTGCGCGAGAAGGAGGCGGGGCGGGGGGGCAACACGCCGTGGAGCCGATTTCACGCTCAACTTTCCGAGCGGAGGCCCCGACGGCTTGGCCTGGCCTGGCCCTGCTTGATCCAAATCTGGCGAGGGCGTCGGATCTCGCCTCGATGCTGGAAAAACAGGCACCGCCTCCGCCTGCCATCCGAGTCCACGACGTCGGTCGGCGGCCATGCGGAGGCAAACCCCATGGCCTCGCCAGCAGGAACATAGGTGCCTGAGCACCATCACGACCTCGGTCGCCACCACCGCCAGCTGTCGAGTGCAAGCCGCTCGTCTGTTCGTCTTGCCGCGGTCTCGTCGTGCGTCGATCGCAGGTCGTACCCCCGGTCTGTCTTTTTTGCTGGCCCAGGCAGGGACCGGCGCTTTGCTGGCGCTGCCGTCGGCCCCAATGGCAGGAAACCCAAACCAAGCCCCATCATCGCATCCCAGCGTGCCTGGCTAGTCGCTCTTGGTCCGAGCAGGCCGGATCATCGTCGGTACCCTAGAGGCTGGCTGGGCGTCGCCTGAACCTCGGCTGGCGCCTCTGACGTTGCATCTTCCGTTGGCCTCTCCGCCTGCCACGCTCCCTCCCGCCTGACGCTGCTGGGGAGATCGCCCCTTCTCTTTTCATACCGCCTCCGTCCGAGGTGCTCGCTTCCCCAGGCACGCCCCCCGCCTTCCGCTAGCTCTATCTGTGCCCGCTGCGCTCATCTGGGCCTCGCTTGAGCGCTTGACGAGGCTGGTCAGGGCAATCAGCATCATCACCGCCGTCAACAACGACGACAACGTGCGGCTCGGCGCGCGACGTAACCTCGATCGTGGACCCCGACGGACGCCGTGTGGCCTGGACGGCGCCGACGGGCGGCATCACCTGTTTCTCCGTCGTTGCGAAGCCAGCCACGAGACCTTGCCATCGTCATGGACGTCTTCGGGCCTCGGGGCGGTGCTCAGACCTCGAGGAGAGTAGTTTTGGCAGCGGCGAAGGCCGGGGGGTTCCTGGTGACGACGTACTGGTGGGCATCCCCGCAAAACCATCGGGCTCGAGTCCATCTGCATCTGCACCATCCGTGAAAGGTTCCTCGCGGTCAACGTCGTCGTTCGAACTTCCAGAGGGTCCGGCTCCCCCGATGGACGGGCGGACCCGCACCCGCACCCGCAGGTCGGGCGGAGAGGGCGGAAACGATGCGGCACCGCTGCCGGTGGATTCCTACCCGCTGGGGGGGTTTGTTTCGGCTTCTGTCCCGCTTCCGCCCAGCGCCCTGCATCCCCTGCCCCCTACCTTCCCGCGGATTAGAGCTTACCCCTGGGCCTGCCCGCACGCTTCCGGCAGACCGGCCATGAGAACAGGTCGAGGGCGGACGACCGAGCAAGCCCCAAAGTGTCTTGAGGATCGCTCGAGAGAGGTTGGTTGCGAAGTTGAGAGGCGCGGCAGTTGGACGTGCAGGGCCAGGCAGGGCCGGCGGGGCAAGGGCGCCAAGAGACCACATCCACGCCGCGCAGCCGACACCCCGGCCGTCGCTGCCGCAGCACCTCTCGCTCCCCGCACGTCCGTCCAAGCAGCAGCAAGGCCGGGATGAACGGACGGACGGACGGACGGCGTCGACGACGCATCTGCTGCTGAATCTCTCCTTCTTTCTTTCTTCTTTGTTTTGATACAGGGGTTGGGTGAAAAGGAAAGGTGAAGAGGGAGGGGCGGAGAAAGAGAGGGGCCCGGGAGGAAGGGACCGTCGACCGCCTTGACTGGTGTGTCTGAGCGGTGACCTTCCTCCTGAGATAACATGACGGCGGAGGCGGATGCCCGGAGGGATCGACGACAATGGCAACGTCGCCATAGATGGAAGAAGCGGAAGGGGCGACGACGGGGTGGGGAGACAAAAGTAAAAGCCCAAGGGGAGGGGGGGAAAGCAAAACGGACCTGACGTATCCAGAAGTGACAGGGCTGCAAGGTAGACGACCATCCGGAGGCATCGGTGCTGGAAGACGATTGTGAGGATCGACGGAGGACATGCGAGGCGGCGACGACGTTGAATGCATCGTCCGCCGCCTCTGGTACTTTCGACGAGGCGCGCGAGGAAGACGGGCGCCGCTTCAGACGACGTCGTCCATTTCCATCTCGGCCATGACGTCGCCGCCGGCGTCCATACCGTACCGCTCCTGGTCGCGGTCGCGGTCGCGCTCGTCGTCGGCGGCGTGCTTGCCCTCGTCGTCGTCGTCGTCCATCTCGGCAGATCCGGACCGGTCGGCCTGGTCACTGCCGCTGCTGTGCGAGTTTTCGGCATCGTCGAGTCGGAACCGTCGGACGTCGGTGTCGGGCTTGCCGCCGTGCCGGCCGTAGCTTTCGCTGCGAGACATGGTCTCGTTGCCGCCGAGGCGGAGCTGGCCGAGCCCGCTGAGCGGGCTGAGCGTGCCACTGCGGTGCGAGGCGTCGTAGGCGCTGCTGGTGCTGCCGTCGCTGCTGTCGTTGGGCACCAGGCCGGGCGTCGGGCCGCGAGCAGGCGAGGGTGTGGCGGTGGCGTTGCGTCGCTTGGCGGCCATGAGCGTGTCAAAGTTGATCTGGTCCGAGCCGAGCAGGCCAGACAGCGGCGGGCTGACGGCCGCCGGCCACAGCGCCTTTTCCTCGGGCAGCGACCGGGCGTTGGAGTCCATGCCCACCAGGATCGCCGCGGCCTCGAGCAGCTGCACCTGCTGGTGCTTGCTCATGAGGAATTTCGAGGCTTCCTTCCAGTACACGGTGTGCTCCCAGCGGTGCTTGACCAGGCAACTCGGGTGGCGATAGACTTTGGCACAGCTTTCGCACTTGTGCAGTTGCTGGTGGCCCTGGGGCGCCGAGGCGGCCGCTTCCTTGGCGCCATCGTCCTCTTCCTGCATGGTCCCGGTCGAGCTCGCCGAGTTCCGCCTGTCCCTGCCGTTGCCGCGGGTCGCATCGATCGGTCCGCTCGACGACGGGCTGAGCATCGAGGAGCTCGGGGGGTTGTTCGTCAGGTCGGTGCTGCTCGGTCCGAAGCATTCCTTGCCGAAGTGGCTGTGACCGAGCGAGCGCGGCTCCTTTTTGAGGCCGGGGCCGTTGGAGTTGGAGAGCGACTGCGAAAAGGGTCCGATTGTCGCGTTCGAAGTGACCGAGGACGACAGCGAGAGCGCCTCACCGGCAGCGCCAAACGAGGCCGAAAGGCCCGCCATGTCGGACGGCATCATCCCCGGCGAACGCAGCGGACGCGGAATGGGCTGCCCGTTGGGCGAGCCGGGCGCTTGGCCACGGGTGATGCTGAGGCCCGACGCACCACCGCCTGCGGCAGCGGTCGTCACCGACGCTTTCCGCCTCATCTGGCCCGTCAGCGACTCTCGCCTCCTGCCGCGGGTGGGCCCCACTGACGGGGCGTTTGCCGTCGCTGTCGCCATTGTCTCGGAGCGCGATGGCGGCAGCGAGCTCGACGGCGTAAAGTAGCCTTTCGACGGTGGCGAAAAGCTCGTGAGCGGAATGGTCGAGGTCATCTCCTTGGTATCGTAGGTGTTGCGAATCGAGCTCGGTATAGTGTAGGTCTGTCGGCGAGCGAGCATTGAGGCGAGATACAAATCAGTCCCCAGCTCGCAACCACGTACGTCGACACAGCGGAGCACCCAAGCTGATCAAGCCGGCAAGCCGGGCGAATTCGACCTGCACTGGTACAGCGCCCCTGCAACCGGTGCCTCGAGGAGCGAGGTCTTTGCCGGAACACTCACCGTAGTCGTGGAGCTGCCGTTCTCCGAACGACGCACGCTCCCGGTGTAAGAGCTCATCAAGCCAGGCCGGAAGCTGCCTAGAAGAGGGGGGGACCAGCGGCGAACAGTCTGCCTCTCGAAGCCTGGAAGATGACTTGGCGTTGAGTCGGACGACTGCGGCCCGCGATCAGGCCAAGTAGGTCCGAGACCGTGATCGGCAGCAAGTGCAGGTGCGATGAAGCAATCGTGCGAGGAGCGACGGCAGCGCAACGCCGAAGCCGAGCAGATGTGCGAGCGGCGATGGAGCGAGGAAGGCGACAGGGAGAAAGGGAAGAGAGAGCGAGGTTCTCCGTCAGGTCCTCTCTCGCAACCAAGCGTCTGGCCAAGGGCGTGGGTAGCTGTCGGGGGTCGGCACCGTTGGTGGCACTGGGGATGCGGGCCAAGAGCTGACCTTTGAGCGTCGCTAGACGCTCCTGATGCTCCCTACGAGAAGGGCAGGGAAGCGTCTGGCGAGCTCAAAGGCGGCTGCAGGCCCTTCCGTAGTGCATGCACCGGCACAAACCCCCTAGAGCGTCACGACAGATGGCGTCCTCGACGTTGGGCCGAGCAAGAGACGACACGGCCAGGGAGGAGGGTCGGTCCGCTTCGCAACTCACGAGTTCGACAAAGGCGTTGTCGACCTCAGAATGTGCCGTCTCCGCGACCGAGAGATCAGCCAGCGAGCGTTGTTTCGAGAAGGCGGTTGGAACTGCCGCGAATGCGATGCACCTCGGTGATCAGCAGGCGGACCCTGAGTCCCAAGGAACGACTAGAGCGAGTCGCAGTCGTCGTCCGAAAAAGGCGCCAGCGGTCGGGGCGGGCTTGGATCGTTGGCGCGAGTCGTTAGGAGGGAGCTCAGGCAGCCTTCTTCGAGCGTGACCCGAGGATCCGGTGGGCGATGAAACGATGGCGACGTGGCGACGTGGCGTCGGGGTCGGGGCGAAGTTGCGTATGGACAAAGGGAGCAGCAGATGGCCGAAGGTGAAATTATGTGCTTGGAAGACGAGGCAGGGCCGAAAGGAGGAAAGGGGCCGAAGCGCAGACGGGCGGTCGTTGGATCGAGCTGCCGTATGACGGTGTCCGGTCGACGTCGATATCGAAGGGTAATGGTGTGGGGATGGTGGTGCTGGGGCAGGCCGTCTGGAGGTGACGAGGAGAACGAGGTGGCCAGCGGCAGCCCAGGGTGCCTCCCCGACCAGCTGGTTGGCTGGCTGCCAGCCAGCACAACTTTCTCTCTCCCGCCTCCTAGCCCTGCCCGCCAACCTGCCTGTCTGCTCGCCGTCCGGCCGGCCCGCCGCCGCTGCCTTCGCCCGCCTGCCCACCCGCCGTTCGCCCGCTCGCCCGAGGCCCACCTGGCAACCCCCGAAAAAAAAATCTCGGCCACGGAAATATCGCTTCGCTCGCTCCGCGCCAACCAACAACAGAAAAAAAGTTCCCAGATCATCGCCAGCGGCAGATGGGGCAGTGCAGCCGAAGGCAGGCAGGACAGAGAGCGCCCGCCAAACCTCCCAAGAGAGCGTGGCCAGCCAAAGACAGAGAGAGGACCTTTGTCCGCGCACAGCACCGTACCACACGACCGAGCGACGGGTTCGCAGCCGGCTTTGCTGGGCGACCCGGAGAGGCTTGCTCACAGCAGCATCTGCATCCGCGCTCCCAGAGACGTAGCATCATCGTCCAGAGAGGGGGTGACGAGCGCAGAGACGCAGGCCAGCAACAGGAAGGCAGGCGGGCAGGCAGACGCTCGCTGCTTGCGCTGCAGGCAGGCAGGCCAAAAGTTAGGCAGGCAGGTAGGGTCGGCAGGGCAGGCAGAGTCAGGCTAGGGTGGGCTCGTCTGCGTGGCGGGGCGCTTTCCCGCCGCCAATGAGATCAACAGGCCGGGCTAGGCGCTGCTGCTGCTCTGCTGCGCTCTGCTGTAGGGCAGGCCTGGCCGGCACGCGCGCACGCAGGCCGGCAGGCCCGCAAGCACCAGCAGCCTGCTGGCTGTGTCGTGATGATGGGGCGGGGAGTGCGCGCGTGTGCTCTTCCAGATGAGCCTCGAGCTGCCGGTGCAGGGCCCAACCGGGCGAGCAGCAGCACCCGCCGCCGTGCTGCCGCTGCCGCCGCCGCCCCGCCTGCGCGCTTTCTCGCCTCTTCTGCAGGGCTCGTCGTCCCTTGGGCCAGATGGGCAGGACTCGATCTCTGGCAAGCCAGACCTGACGGTACGGATACCCATGCCATCGCCGCACGCAGCCGTGTTGACAGCTGGACGCAGCGCTTCGTCGTCGGCCGTAGACGTCGCCGCCACCTCAGATCGGGTGGATTCCCGGTACGCTGGGAGCTGGCCGCCTGGCGGTTGTACGCTAGGTTGGGGTGCGTGGCAGGCACCTTCCTGGCCTTTTGTCTCTTTTTCTTCGCGCTCTGATTGGTCGCGCTCGCGTGCTTCTTTCCCCCTCCTTCTGTCCGCTCCCTTGCTTCTGCGCTCGTGCCTTCCGGTTGGTCAATCTGCCTGCCAGCCAGCCAGCCAGCAAAAAAAAAAAAAAAAAAAAAAAGAACAAGCAGGCAGGCATCGTGCAACCCCTTGCACCCTGCGTGCTGCGCTGCTGTCTCGTTCGTTCTTCGACCGGCTTGCCTGCCTCCAGAGGCTGGCAGGCCAGGGTGGGGTGGCGCCCGCCTGAGCCCTGGCCTTGCTTGGCCCCGAGACCCGGCTGGCTTCCCGGGTTTGAAATTCGATCCCGCCCTGGCCTCGACTTCGGGCTCGTTCCCGCCCTCCAGCACTACTCTTGGGCCCGGCCAGGCCTGTGCTGGCAGCATGCGCGCGCCCAGTGCCCTGCCCTGCCTTGCGCCAATCGCGCGCCATCCAGCCGGCCAATCACATCCCGAAGGCGACAGCTTCGCCTAGAGGCCGGCATCGTCTTCCCGATCTCGCCATTCGATCCAAGCAACGACACCCGTCGTCAAGGTGCTGGCGCGATTCATGGCAGACACAGCAGCTACAGCACCGGTAGCTCCACCGTCCAAACCCCGATCTTGCAGTCGAGATCGAGGCGACTTCGGCGGTAAGCTCGTCTGGAGCGCGGACCCTATGTACAGACCGACGTCTTCCCAGCCAGCGCCTTCGTTGGCCTCGCCTCGCAAGAAGGGAGGCCGGGTCAGAAGGGCTCGCTGCCCTCGATCCGCCTGTAGCGCGCGCCCGGGGGGGAATCGGTCTTGCGGGGCCCACAGAGGTGCGCTGCGCTGTGCTGCGCTGCTATGCAGGCAGCCCCACATCACAGCTGGCATGCATGCGTCCCTGGCCATCCCCATATAGGCCAGACCAGCATGGGAACGGCAGAGCGGGTGGTGAACGGCCGTCAGAGTCGTCGCCTCAGGGAGCTTTGCTCTCTCCAGGGACACTTAGACTATACGAACCTTTGAGAAGTGCTGCGGCGGGCGACCCCATGGCCCAGTCGGAAGCGTGCGTTCGAGCAAGAGCTTTCCTTCCATCGCTTTTGTTCGTTTGTTCGGCGCTCGCTAAGGGGGCTCTGGGTGATCGCTTGCTTGCTGCTTGCTGGGCCGCTCGCGCTTTTGTCCTCCCTCTGAGATGCTGGTAGGCGAGGCGGCTGGACCGGGACGCGAACCCAGATCCCGGATACCCGGCGTTAAGCGCGCCAAGAGGCAGGGCAGGGTGGCTGGCGTACGTACCTGTACAACAACCGCCTTCCTGCTGTCCGGCTTTTCGGTCGGCCGGAAAGGCGTTGGCTGACCAGCCGTCCAACCGACGTACATCCCCACCGACCGCGTCGCCGGGCCGTCATCACCAAGTTCGAGGCGCGCTGAGCAAAGATCGGGTTGTGGACGCTCGCAGACTCCCAAATCCCACCTCGACCTTACGACGAGGCGGAAACGGCAGCGGCGGCGGCGGCGGCGCGGATAGGGCCTGCCAAGAGAAAGCATTATCTTTATTCAGTCGTCGTGCCAGTCGTTAGCGCTCGACTAGGGCTCTCGACACAGCTCGACCTCGATTTTGTCTTGCGAGCTTTACATACCTACCGACCGGGTCAGCCATACTCTGTAGTACCCCTCTTGACGGGCCTGAGGCGAAGGCCCACTGACTGGCCGGCTCCTGGTAACATGTCGCCCGTCTTTCCCTCTGTTGTGGGCCGGTAGAGACGATGCGCACAAACGGGGGCTGCGGCCGTTGCTGCGGTAGGAAGATGCTGCGATCCCACATACCAGCTGTAGCTGTATCGTGCGGCGAGCTGCAGACAAGCTTAATTGGTCGCATGCTCTTTCCCCGCACCAGTGCTTGAACTCGAGCCATCGTGTGCCTGTTCCAACTTACCGATGTAGCCTTTCTTGCTTGTCTCCTCGTCGGAGGAATCTCCGGAGCTTTCGGCGAGCTGATCGGCCGACCCTTTGGGCGGCGTGCACCGCGCAGAGCGCGCACACACGCGACACCCCTCCTCCAAGGCGAGGCGTCATCAGCGCGGGCCAAGGCGTGCTGGTGGCGAACGTTTTGGTTGGTTGGCTTCCGAGCGAAGCCAATCAAGCGACCGGCGTGAGCCCCTTGCCGCCTGCGCCTGGGGACTCAGGCCAACGGTAGCCTGCCCTTGCGAGGCCTGGCCGGCGAGGTCGGTGGTCGACGTCGGCGAAGCGGGTGTGGTCCTCGAGAAGGTTGCGGGCGAGTCACCGACCGGTCATAAGTCGTTGGGGGCCATCCAACGGTTGACGGCGGGGGCGAGTTTGTCCGCGATTCCGCCCGTGGACTGCAGACGACGCGCGGCGTTTCTCCGCTCGACTGTACGATGATCGGCATGACGACTGCCAAGCGCGATGCCGTCGAGCTGCACAAAGGACGTGAATACCGATGCGTGGCCGCTGTGAGGATGCCCGCCGGTCGTCCGGGCGGACGTAGCTGGTTCACTCACACTCAAGGTCCCAGAACGGCTGTCCGCAAGCTCGCGAGCCTTGCGAATACCCAATTCATGGTGACCAGCGGTCTCTCCGTAGTCAGTGTTTCATCCGTGTCCGTTTTTGTTGCTCGACGAGGACTGCCGTTTGGCTTCCGATTCGGTCTCCGCCACGCTGTGCAGCGGAAGCCAGGCGGGACCGAGCGGGAGTAGGTCGGACTCGAAGCTCCCGAGCGCGACAAAAGACTTTCTTGCTTCGTTGCAGAGCTCGCGTGATCGAAGGTCGAGGTTGTGGCCACGCTCGAAGCGTGTACGACACCAGCAGCACGCAGCAGAGGGCCGGCAGCGAGGACGGCAACTCACCCGGCCGGCCGCCAAGCTGTCTCGGGCGGTCGGACGCACGAATGTACGGTGACTCGTGAGAGGCGAGCTGGCGGTGGCGAGCAGCTGCCCAGACGAGAACCCCCGGGTCCGCCTCCCCCCGCCCTGCCCATCAACTGAACCCTTTCCGGCTTCCCCGCATTCAAGTTTTCGCTGGCTGGGCACCCTGAATCCGGCTTTCTTGCCTGCCCTGGCGTCCGCGGACGGTGTTGGGGTCGGCGTCCTTCGGTGGCCTCATATGGTTAAGCCGTATACGTACATATCAGGCCGGATGCTGGGCCGCCGTCGGTCGGAAGCGGCCGAGCTCGCCCCGAGAGCATCGACCGGTGGGCACAGGGTAAATGCAAGGTATGTATGGCAAGGAGTTGAGAGGGCCGCGCTCCGCAACGTCGACGGCCTGCAAGCCGTGTCCTCTGCCGCCCACCGAGAGAGGTGATGCAACGGTGGAGCCCTGCCTATAAGCCTGCCCGGGTCGAGCGGGGTCGAGAGCAGGGCGGCCCGCGGATCAAAGACGGAAGACGTTTCGATCAGCTGGCTGGAGCGCGGTGGGCGGGCCGACGACGACCGCACCGCCCTCTGCCCATGCATGCTGGCGAGGTTGGCGATGGTGGTCGGCTGGCCCCGATCTGGATCTCGAGCAGCCTTGCCTGCCCGCCTGACGTCGCGAATAATAGTCTCGACACGACGGCTTGCAGAGCTGCAACGGCAAAGCTAAGGCGAGGCTCCGTGTGCCAGGATGACACAGGTCTGCATTGACTGGGGGCCCCTCGCCAAAAACAAGCTTGCTAGCTCGCCGGAGGGGCTTGACCGGTCGCGGGCGACGGGGCGTAGGCCTTCCATCTGCTGCCCACGAGCGAGCACAAAGGGGTTGGACGAGAAAGGCAAATCGAGCACCTCGATCAGCGGCTAGAGGAGCAGCTAGCGTGAGTACCTGTACAATACCGTGTGTAGCGTAGGCCTTGCGCTTGCTTCTGCCGACGAGAAAGGGGAGCGCGAGGCAGGCGAGGGTGAGCGAGATCTCGGGACACAGGGGAGGACGACATGACACGACAATGGACGGGAGATCAGCTGCACCACCGCTGTATCCCAACCTAAGCTCGCGAAGCAAGGTTGGAGGCAGAGGTAGAGGCAGATGGTGGCGAAAGAGGAAAGAGGGGACGAGCATCGTCAAGCAGGCTTGGGTGGCCTGACGGGCAGGCCCTGCCTGCCTGCCTGCCTGCCTGCCTGCCTTTGCCCACGGCCCTGTCCCGCTCGCCACGGGCGCCTAGCCTGCCTCGTCAGGCCCGCCTGGCCAGCTGGCTAGCTTCCCCCGCTTGGTCTGTGCTTGCCCGCCTGCCCGCCCGCCTGCCCGCCTGCCTGGCTGCACGCGGGTGGCGTGGCGAAGGCTCGACGTGCGTGCGTGCGCAGGCCGGCAAAGAGGCCCCCACCCAGGCAGGCTCGACAGGCTCCGACACGCGGCCTGCCAGCGCCAAAGAGAAGCTTCCAAGCTCCCCTCTACAAAGACGCCGCTCTCCTCCTGCCCCTCTCTCCCTCCCTCACCCGCTCCCCCCTTCCCCCCGACATCAACGCAGCCCGCTCCTCTTCCTCGCCGTCGCTCTCTCGCTCCTCTTCCCTGCCTGGTCGTTTCCCCGACCTTCGAGTCACTGCTCGTTCGAACCATTCTTCGACGCAGGGCCATCCCCACCGACGACTTTGCCACCTCAGGCAGCACCAGCAAGCAGTTCCTCGCCACCGCAGCGAGACTCTGGTGCCATTCGACCGAGACGAACCACCGATCGCTCTGCATCTCTGCTGGCGCTACTGGGACTGCAGCGAGACCGCAGCACCTTGAGCTGCGCCTGTACCGACCACCTTCCCTGTCACCTTCGTCTTGCCTTGACGCTGCTCTCATCCTTGTGACCGGCCAGCAGGTCGCGTTCTCGGACCGCAGTGCTCGGCAGGGTCCTACCGTAGTCCCGTCAGCCAGCACACCAAGGCCCAGCGGCATCGTCTCTCCTCCGGCAAACGCCCGACTCGACCCTGTTGCTCCGCCATCTTTCCATCCCCCGGACACCAAGATGCCCGCCAAGCTCTACTTTGACCCGTCACTCTGGCTTCAGGTAGGTCCGCTCATCTTCCCCTTCTCGTCTACGACCGTGATGGCCTCGTTGTGCTCACGACGCCTGCCTCGGCTCTTCCTCGCACGACGCCGCAGAGGCAAGCCTGGGTCCTCACCAAATTGCGACAGGAAAAGGTCGATTCGGTGAGTGAAGAAACCACCGCCACCACTGCGGCTTCCCCCAAGGCTGCGGAGGCATGGCACGGCCGGGCTCAGAGGCGAGATCGACGCGACTGACCTAAATCCGCTCGACCTGTTCCTCGCTTTGCCGGAACCGTGCTCCCTTGGCTCGCCCAGGTTGTCGATCTGGGCTGCGCCAATGGCACGCTGCTCTCAGCACTGATGCAGCCTGCCTTCCAGGTTGACAGCTTCCCTGCGCAGCGCTTTCCCGGAATCGACTCGGACGCCAACGAAGGAGGGGCGGCCAAGCTGCTGCCGCCTAGGCATTGGACGCGCGCACACGCCGACATCAACCTCAGCCGGCTGGCTGGCCTCGACGTCGATGCAGAGGCGCTCCGCAACGCCCGCTCCGCGCTCTCTGTTCACGGCCAGGCGATAGCCGAGACGAGACCGCGCTGGCGCTCGCTCGAGGTCAAGCTGTTCGAGGGTCCCTTCGAGTCATATAACGAGAGCCTTTCCGGATATGAGGCCTTTGTGGCCACAGAAGTGTGAGTCTGTCGCGCCGACGCCGAGGCCGCGTTGTTTGGCTGTCGCCTAGCTTGCTCGATGTTGACCTCTCGTCATGTGCGTGCCCCTTATCCCCCCCCTGCAGCATCGAACACCTCGACGAGCCTGCCCTGGAGCAGTTTGGGCCCGTCGTGCTGGGACGCTACCGCCCTCGCATCCTGCTGGTCACCACGCCCAACTACTGCTTCAACGCGCACTTTGGCGGCGACCTCTCCACGCGACCAGGCTTTCCGGACCCCTCCGGCCGCACCAATCGCGTCTTCCGCCACGACGACCACAAGTTTGAGTGGACGCCCGACGAGTTCCGACAGTGGTGCGAGGCGACGGCCGAGGCTCACGGCTACGATGTCGAAGTCGGCGGAGTCGGACAGGGAATCCACCGACGCAGCCCTGGCGAATCGTCGTCCAACGGCGGGGCGAGGACGAGACGACCGCGGACGGGCGACGATGAAGATGCGACGCTGCGCTACGCCAGCCAGACGGCCATCTTCCGCCGCCGCTCGGCCTCGCCTCGTTCTCAGAACGGCGAGGCGAGCGAAGGGCCAGCTCCTGACACCGAGTACTTCAGCATCAACTCGAGCCTGGGCCAGGCCGGATCGTCCGTGCCCGCGGTGTCCGTCCCGCCGATGCGCGACCAGCACTGCGGCGAGACGAGCCGCGACGAAGACGACGACGATGGCGGTGACGACGACGACGACGAACCTCGGGGTCGACGAGCGAGGAGCAGGAGGCCCGAGAACCTGCCGTTCCTGAGCAGTCCGTCGCCCGCCGCGGCGCTCGTGCCGCAGGTGGCCCTCGAGACGCTCTCTCGGGTACCCGTGCCGGCCACGCCCTTTGCTCAGGACACTTTTGCCAGCGCGGCACTGGCACACCGTTTGCTCTGGGACGAGTTCTACCCTTGCTGGCCTTCCTCGGGCTTCGGTGGAGCGGTGGATGCATTCGGCAGGCTGTCGCGCAGCCCGCCCAAAGGCCTCCTGCGCGACGCCAGGCAGCAGGCGACCGAGGTCCGCTCAACCGATGAGATCCTCGCAGCGGTGGTGGAGAAGCAGAGGCAGCTCTTCATCGCAGCGCAGTGGAGCGACTACGACGAGGGGGGAGCCAAGCTGAGCGGCCAGGCCCCAAGGTGGGAGGCCAAGGCCAAGCTGCTCGACGTTTGGTACGACGACCAGGTGCGCGGATCCTGCGCCGGTAGGATCGGCGTGCTGCTGGATGCGCTGCGGCTCTCGGCCGCCCAAGCCGACGCGCTGTCCCAGGGCACCGCCAAGCTGTCGTTGTCCGGCCTCGGCCATGGCGAGAGGCCGGTGCAGGTGCGGCGGGAGGAGACCATCGTCGGCGTATCCAACAGCGGCGAGTGGGAGCTGCGCATCGTCACCGACCACCGGGAGCTCGCTGAGCCGGAGGCCGCCAACGAGCAGCGAGGCACCAACGACAACGGCAACGGCCGCGCGGCGGCAGAGGACGCGGCGGCAGACTTTGACTCGGAGCTCTGGCTCGTGCACACGAGGCACGACACGGTCAAGCTGTGGCACGACAAGGTGCAAGAGGCCAAGCGCTGGATCCCGCAGAGCTACGCCAAGCCGTGGAAGAGCAAGGCCTCGGTCCCGCCCGCCTCGTGGGATTGATGGCGGTGCGAGAACCGACCGCCGCGAGAGAGGATGCGTTGCGTTGCGTGCAAGGCCAAGATCGTTGAAAAGCAAAAACGCCCGCGCCGCACCGCGCGCAACCAGGCGGCGACCAGATCGAAGCGACGAGAGACAAGACAAGGCGAGGCAGAGGTGGTCGACCATCGACCCGTATCGATGACACCGTGGGCTGCAACCGAAGCAGCGGCGATGCTCCCATCCAAAAACGATGCTACGTTTCCCGACCACCGATCGCTTCATCCCCCGCCCCCTCTCTCTTTCGGGGCGCTTGGGCCCGGGGAAGATCCCGGGGATGGAGTGAGTCGTCCATCCAAACGTGTCGGCCAGCCGGCCCCGCGACACGAATAGCACAAAAGCATAGGCCCTCTTTTTCTCCAGCGCTGCGCTGCGCTGCGATGCGCTGATCGACCCCGATGTCGATGCCGATGCAGATGTCGGTGCACGTGCAATACCATGCGATGCCGCAGAGCGAATCGAGAGGCGGCGCGAATGCGAGAGGTGGTGCTGTGCGGTGCGGTGGATGATGGTCTGAGCGATTCGACCGATAGTTTTGGATGATACGCTCGACGCGGCAGAGTGGTTGGTGGCAAAAACAAGGAGGGGCGGCGGTGGTGCTGATACAAACGAGTGCAGCTGGCCCGGGACGGCGGTGGCGAGAGCGGATCAGGTCTTCCGTGCCCCTCTGCGACCCGACCTCGTCGATCCGGCAGGTAACTGGGCCGCAGCCGCCATAATGGCCTCCTCATCGCCCGGCGCGACGGCAGGAGTCCAGACCATCTCGTACCGCGGTTTCGTCGCCGGCGTCGTGGTCGTGGAAGGCGCTGACGGAGAAGGGTCGTTGGTCCTTCTTTCTGCTCTCGGCTCCGACTCGACGGCGGGCATCGACGCTCCGACGACGCTGGCGCCGCCCTTGCCCGCTCCCCTGGTCCGGGCTGGGCGGGATGATGCGGCGGAGAGTGATGCGAACACGCCCGCGGCGCCCGCTTCGTCCTCGGCTTGGACGTAGCAGCCCAACTCGATCGGCGCCGCCCCCCGACCCACCATGAGCGAAGCCAGGCCAGAAGGATCGCCTCGCCTCTTACCGCCCCTCCTGCCTCCCTTGCGTCGCGCACCATCACCATCGTCTTCCTCCCCGTCGTCGTCCCTGCCGCCACGCTCGCCATCGTCGTCGTGCGCCCGCCTCTCCTTGTCGCCCATCTGTGCGTCGATCTCCTCCTCGCTCCGGCCGGTCCAGATGAAGCGGCTCTTGAGCACGTCGGTGATGATCTTGTACGCCTTGGCGTTGGCGTACGGGATGCCCGTCCGCGGGTCGCGGTAGAGGGCGGGCAGGCCGGTGATGGGGCAGATCGACTGGCGCGGTCGTAGCGGCCGGTTGCGCGCCGGTACGATGGGCACAGAGGACCACGAGCAGTGGTCGCCCAGCAGCACCCGGAAGTCGTCCTCCCACGTCCAGTCCTCTGGTGTCCGTTCGACAGAGAGGACGGTGCGCGCTTGCAGCGGCCCCCACTTTTGCGCAGCAGAGTCGTCGCCGACTGTTGCTGCTGCTGCTGCTTTGTCGGAGATCGAGGTAGGCTGGGCGCTGCCCGTTAGCTGGACCGGGCCGGAGGAAGAGGCCTGACGTGCGTCCTGCTGCGCCTTGAGCCTCAAAGCTTCTGCCCGAGCGGCCACAGCAGGATCCTCTGTGAGATCTATTGCGGTGGCGAGGGACGGTTGCGTTGGCATGGGAGTTGCTGGTGCTGGTGTCGATGGTGCTGGCGGGACAGCTTCTGTTGGTTGCAGTGTTGCTGGGAGCGGGGGCGTGCCGGGTTCCTCGGAGGGCTGCTTGTCGATGGCACGTTCAGATACAGCAGCCTGTTCGGCTTGGTTCGATGCTGCAGTGGCCTCTTGCGACGTGCGGGGCCTCTGGTCGTCGTGAACGGGATTGATGATGGCGGTCTCTGTCGCTCTCTCGGGCTCGTCTTGTCTGTGCTCGTCAACATCCATTCGCTCTTCGTCACCTTGCTCGTCCTTGGATTGCGTCTGGCTGCGCGCAGCGTCTGTCCTCTCTGCCTGGTCATTGTCCTTGGGCTGTCTCCCTTGATCGTCCTTGCTGTCGTCATCGTTCGTCTCGTCCGCTTGCGTTGAGGTTGAGCTGGAAACGAGCAGAGGCCTCAGTCCAACGCTGACCCAGCGTACGAAAGGGCCCTGTATCCGCTCCTTCCTCACCCTGTCCTTGGCCCGCCGCGCTTCTTCCTGCTGTAGGAACTTCTTCAGGCTCTCGCGGTTCTTCTCCTCTGTCTCGAGTGCCTCTGCGATCAGGGCGTCCTGGGTAAGCTGAGGTCGTCGTTTCGGTGCGTGGCGAACGGGGAGGGCGGCCTTGCGCTCTTGTGCCTCGCGCAGCTTTTCCTCGACCTCGAGCTTGTTCTGGACGGTGGCGCTGCGGCTGCTGGTGCGCAGGCTGCGCGGGCCTGGCGAGCCGGTTTCTGACGTGTTGGCGGTTGATGACGGGTCGGCGTGCGAGGGTGCAAAGGCGATGCGGCGCCGCTTGGATCCTCGTCGGGACGAGGCCTCGCCGTCGCCGCCGTCGTCGTGATCTGCAGCCTGCTGGTCTTCTCTCCGCCTGTCGCTTTCCCTCCTCGCAGGCTTCGGAGGTGGTGGACGTATGGCGGGACGGCGGACGTGGACGGGCACGGCCTTTGCCCTCTTGGCCTTCCTCTCTGCGCGCTCAGCCTCCTCGAGCCTCCTCTCTCCGGCCTCTTCATCGTCGCTCTCTCCACCGCCTTGTCCGTCGGAGCTGTCGCGGTCAAAGTCGGAGTCAAATACGTCCTGCTCCTCTTGCGCCTCGAAGTCGATGTCGTCCTCGACCTCTTCAAAGAGCTCGTCTCGTTCCAGCTCCTGTTCCAGCAGCGCCTTCATGCGGTTGCCGGCCGTGCTGCGACGGGCGCGGCCGTGGACCAGCATGTCGGCGTCTGCGTCTCCACGAGGTGCCATCTCGGGAGAAGATCGAGCTTCGGCGGCCAGGGTCGAAGCGAGGTGACGTTGCGAGTGAGGCTGTCGTGTGTGATTGAAGGCGGTGGTGGTGGTGGTGGGTGGGGAAGCGACTGAGTTGGTTGCGAGGCCATGCGAGGCCAGGCCAGGCCAGGCCGAGGGTCCATCCGTCCTCTTCCGATTTCCGAAGCTGCCGTCCTCGACCCTCCAGAATTCAAGGGTCGCGCATCTCGACCCTCACCCACACCACCACCACCGCTTCACCCTCCCTCTGCGTCCGGCCCACGTCACCCCGCCATGGAAGCAGCATCGATCGCGCGCAAGTCGAAGCTCGAGGCGCTGCGCAAACGAAAGGCGGACGAGGCGGCCGGCCTCGTCGATGCATCGGCCAACGACGACGGCGACGGCCGCGACGTCGGCCTGATTGTTAAGCGCCACTTCCGCAACTACGACCCGCAGACGGGACAGGTCCGTCGCTTCGGCGGTCCCAAGGACCTCAAGGATACCGTCGAGGAGGCTGTCAGGGGCTTGCAGGAGCAGACGATCGCGCTCGACGATCTCAAGAGGGCAGAGGAACTTGTGAGTCGCACTGCCTCCGCCTTGTTCTGCGCGAGCACAAGCACGTTCGGTTGGACCTTTCCCAGCTGACCGATCTTCTGTGCCTTGATCTATTGCTCGACGGCTGCTAGGACCTCACCAACATCGCACCCAAACGGGCCAATTGGGACCTGAAACGCGACATGGAGCGGCGTCTGCAGAAGCTCCAGCGCAGGGACAAGGAGGCCATCCTCATCCTCATCCGTACGTCCCTCTCCCCCTCCCTCTCCCTTGGCCTCCGAGATCATCTGTCGGACCTCTTCCAGCCGTACTGACACTCTGCGTTGTCCTACGGTTTGCCCTCGCCATCCCGCCCCCTCGCCCGACAGGCCAGCGCATCCAGGCCCAGCAAAAGGCCGCTACCGGCTCATCAACCTCTTCCGTCCAGGCCGACCTCACTGCCGCCACCGCAGAAATGGCCGCCACCGCCACCGCAGACGTCGATGCCGCAGACCTCTCCGACTCCGACGACGAGTGATGCAATCGTTTTCCCCCGTACACCCTGCCTTGAGGCGATGCCTCGATCCAGCCTGGCCTCGCCCTGTACTTGTACCGTGCCCGTCTCTCTCTGAAAATCAGGAAGCCCCCTTGCACCAAGTCCGTTGCTCATGTGCGCCTGACATCGTCAAGGCCAGCGAGAGAGTCGATGCTTGACGAGGCGGGTCGGATTGCGACGGCATGCAGCATCGCAAAGGGGAAAAATCGGGGTCTATGGTTACATCGCAGGCCGGCCACCTTCCACGGCACGGGCCTGCGTTTTGGGTGCAGCGAATCGGAGAGCAAGAATCAGGGGTCGAGCACGGGCAAGGGCGGAAGCAGAAGCAAGGGCACACAGGTGGGCGTAGTCGTCGCCGCAACACAGCGCCGCTTCCGCCGCTATCGCGACCAGCCGTTGTACAGCCCGATGTCGTCTGCGCCGTTCATCGGCCCGCTGCAGCCCGTGGCCTCGGGCTCGTCGTTCTCCTCGTCGTCGTCCTGCCCCAGCCGCCTCTTGCGCTGGCCGTTGGCGCCCGCCGTTGCCGCCGCCGTCGCGGCAGGCGTCTGGCCGGTGACGACGGGCTGGGACGCCATCTTCTCGTCGTTGGCGCCGTCGGCGGGCGCCTTGACCTCGATGGCAGCGCCCGCCGCAGCCTGCTGCTTGGCGGCGTTGGCGTCGGCGATGGCCGGCACCCTTCCGGCCGCCTTTTTGAGCTTGGCGTTCTCGCTGCGCAGGCCCTCGAGGTGCGCAATGTAGTCCTGGTCGACACCGCCGGTGACATAGTGGCCATCGAAGACGGAGCAGTCAAACTGCTTGAGCTCCGGGTTAAACTGGCGCACGCTCTCGATGAGGTCGTCGAGCGTCTGGTAGATGACCATGTCAGCGCCAATGTACTCGGCCACCTGCTCGACGGTGCGGTCGTGAGCGACGAGCTCGTGGCGCGACGGCATGTCGATGCCGTAGACGTTGGAGAAGCGGATCGGCGGCGCGCACGAGGCGACAATCACCTTCTTGGCGCCGGCGTCGCGCGCCATCTGGATGATCTCCTTGGATGTCGTGCCTCGGACGATTGAGTCGTCGACCAGCAGCACGTTCTTGCCGTCAAACTCGAGCGCCATGGCGTTGAGCTTCCTCCGCACGTTTTTCCTGCGCACGCTCTGTCCGGGCATGATAAAGGTGCGGCCGACGTAGCGGTTCTTGACAAAGCCCTCGCGGTAGGGGATGTTGAGGTGCTGGGCCGCCTGGAGCGCAGCCACGCGCGACGTGTCCGGCACGGGGATGACGACGTCGATGGTCTCGCCGCGCGCCTCGAGCTGCCTGCGCACCTCGTCGGCGAGCTTGTCGCCCATGGCCATCCTGCTGCGGTACACGCTGACGCCGTCGATGACGCTGTCGGGACGCGCAAAGTAGACGTACTCGAAGATGTCGGGCGCAAAGGTGTAGGCCTGCGGGTCGGCCGCCTTGGGCGTCAGCAGGCGGCGCGAGACGGCGTGCTTGGTGATGATGACGGCCTCGCCCGCCGCGATGTCCTCAAAGTTCTCAAAGCCGAGCGCGTCCGAGACGACCGACTCGGAGGTGAAGCAGTAGTCCTTGCCGTGGCCCTCGATGGGCACGTCGGAGCTGCCGGCGCCGAGGGCGGGGCGCGAGCACATGCCGAGGGGCCGGATGCCGTTGGGGTCGCGGAAGGCGATGATGCCGAACCCGGCGAGCATGGCGACGCAGGCGTAGCCGCCCTTGCACTGTTTCATGAGGTCGCGGATGGCGGTGAAGATGTCCTCCTCGTTGATGCGGAACTTGCCCGTCTTTTGCAGGTTGTTTGCAAAGATGTTGAGCAGCACCTCGGAGTCGGAGTCGGTGTTGATGTGGCGGTGGGCGTCGGCGTCGAGGAACTTGCGCAGCTCGTCGGTGTTGATGAGGTTGCCGTTGTGGGCAAACGTGATGCCGTAGGGGCTGTTGACGTAGAAGGGCTGCGCCTCGGCGTGGGCAGAGGAGCCGGCGGTAGGGTATCGGACTGCGACGCAGCAGGGCCGGGGGAGGCAAGGGGGTGCGGAAAGGCAGTCACGGTCCGAAGGCAAGAGGAGTGAGTGCGCGATACGCAGCGATGGCAACCAAAGGTGCCGGCCTACCGCTGCCGCTGCTGCTCACCATGACCGATGCCCATGTTGCCGACGAGGCGGGCGAGGGCGTTGACGTCAAAGACGTCCCTGACCATGCCGTTGGCCTTGCACTGGTAGAACCTTCCTCCTGCACCGCAGGTGACGATGCCCGCCGCATCCTGGCCGCGATGCTGGAGGAGAGAGAGGGCCTCGTTGATCTCGGGGGCCGCGGCCTGGTTGGCCGCAGCGAGGAGGAGCGCGGTGATGCCACACATGACGAGGGGCGGAGGCGGGGCTTCAAGCCGAGGGCGAGGGCGAGGGCGAGGGTAGAGGACGAGGGGCAGGAGGAAGAAGAAGAGGACGGAGGAGGAGGGGAGCGGGGTATCGAGATGGCTGCCCGGCGGGGTGAGGATGATACCTGGAAGGCGAGAAGAAAGGTGGCAGCGGGGCAGGGCTGCAACCCCTACCTCGCCCTCGCCTCGCCCGCACCCAGCCACACCAGGCCGGATCTCTCCCTCTCTTCAGCCTTTCAGGCCAGGACTGCCTCCCCACGTCGTGCTGTGAGCTTCTTGCCTTGCCTGCTTGCACCTGCACCCACACGGCCTGGCGCCGCGGCTTGCCCGTCGTGCCTAGAGAAGCAGCAGCCAGAGGCAGCCGTGGCCTTGGGCAGGCCCTCGTGCGCGACGGGGTGTGCAAGTCAAATTTTTCTGGCGCTGGGCCAGGCAGGCAGGCCAGGCCAGGCCAGGCCAGGCCCTTTCGTGGCTGTCGCTCTCCGCTCGGCCAGAGTCCGGCGCAGCGCCAACGCCGCCTGCCTGCCAGCTAGAGAGGATGGGCTTCAAGCGAAGAAAAAGCAAAAGAGAGCTCGCCCGCCTGCCTGGAGAGCCCGGCTTTTCCTGGCCGCGGTGACTCGCGTTCGGCTTGCAGGCGTGGCGTACGGCAGACCCTGACTGCGCTGGCGGGCAGGCGGGCAGGCGGGGGCAGAACCGGCCAGCCCACAGCATGAGGGCCGGGGCCGATCTGGCCGCACCGCTCTCTCTCTTCTCTCTCTCTGTGCAACCCATCGGGTCTCGACTCGCCTGGCCCGATCCGTTTCCGCACGGCAGCAGCGAGCAGCCAAGCCGGGCTGCCAGCCCAGCCAGCCTGAATTTTTCGCTGCCGACGATGGCCTCGAGACGAGAAAGAGGGAGTAGTGTAGTCGAGTGTGGAGCTGCAGCTACAGCGCAGCTGCTCGTCGGCCCTCTCTGTCCGACGAGGCAAACAGCGCTGCGGCCACACACATGCTCTCGCCGCCTCTCTCTCAGCTCCCTCTCGCCATCTCACGACCTACTCTCTCGTAGCTGGCTCGCATCGCACACCCGCAGCGTGTCCCAGCCCCTCGCCACTGCCACACCCTCACACCTTCCTCCGCGCCCCTCGCACAGCCGACGCCAACCATGGCCGCCACGACGCAGCAGAACGGCGGCAGCGCCACCCCGGCCGAGCTCGCTGACAAGCTCGCTGCCACCTCGCTCCCCACCAACGGCACAAACGGCGACCACAAGGCCGACGACAACGCCGCCGCCGCCGACAGCGACGCCGATGACGACGACGACGAGCCCGCTGCAAACGGCGGCGAGGGCGCCGCAACAAAGAGCAAGAAGAAGAAGAAGAAGAACAAGAGCGGCGCCGCCAAGCGAAAGGCAAAGGCCGCCGGCACCCAGACCGAGCCCCCGACCATCGGCGTCACCAAGCTCTTCCCCAGCGGCGTCTTCCCCGTCGGCGAGATCCAGGAGTACGACGAGTCCAAGTTCGACGACAACCGCAAGAGGGAGACGGGCGAGGAGCGGAGAGAGCGCGAGAGGCTCGTCCAGCAGGAGGAGGGCTTCGACTACAACCTCATCCGACGCGCCGCAGAGGTCCACCGCCAGGTGCGCCAGTACGCCCAGCGCACCGTCAAGCCCGGAATGACCTTTACCGAGATCGCCGAGCTCATCGAGAACGGCACCCGCGCCCTCGTCGAGGAGAACGGCATGGAGTCCGGCATCGGCTTCCCGACGGGCGTCAACATCAACGAGTGCGCCGCCCACTTTTCGCCAAACGCCGGCGACAAGAACGTCCTCTCCAAGGGCGACGTCCTCAAGATCGACTTTGGCGTCCACGTAAAGGGCCGCATCGTCGACTCGGCCTTTACCCTCAACTGGGAGCCCACCCACGACCCCCTGCTCGCCGCCGTCAAGGCCGCCACCAACGCCGGCGTCAAGGAGGCCGGCATCGACGCCCGCCTCGGCGAGATTGGCGCGGCCATCCAGGAGGTCATGGAGAGCCACGAGTACGACGTCAACGGCAAGACGCTCAAGGTCAAGTGCGTCCAGAACCTCAACGGCCACAACATCGGCCGCTACGCGATCCACGGATCCAAGTCGGTCCCCATTGTCGCCATGCCCAACCTCGAGACCAAGATGGAGGAGGGCGAGTACTTTGCCATCGAGACGTTCGGCTCGACGGGCCGCGGCTACGTGACCGAGCAGGGCGAGTGCTCGCACTACGCGCGCAAGGCCAAGCTGCCCAAGACGATCCCGATCCGCATCCAGAGCGCCCACAGCCTGCTGCGCACCATCAACAAGAACTTTGACAGCCTCCCCTTCTGCCGCCGCTACCTCGACCGCGCCGGCGAGAAGAACTACCTCCTCGGCCTCAAGCACCTCGTCCAGCTCGGCGTCGTCCAGGACTACCCGCCCCTCTGCGACATCCCCGGCTCCATGACGGCCCAGTACGAGCACACCATCCTGCTGCGGCCCACGTGCAAGGAGGTCGTCTCGCGCGGCGACGACTACTGAGCGTCGCCCATCCTCGGCGGGCCCCTACCTCGGCCCTTGGCCCACGACGATAGCAGCGACCTTGGGCCAACGATCCACCCTCCTCGGCCGGAACCCTCTTATCGACGATGAAAAAGGAGGAGGAAAACCCCCAAAAACAGACAATCGACGACCCGACACCCCGACTCACCTATCGCGATCTAGCTCCACACGAGCCCCTCTGGCTGTCGTCGTCGACGGGCGGCCCTGAACACACCCCTCCTGTACAGCTCTACTCTCATATCTGCAGCATGCGCATCTCGTATCGACCCAAGAACCTCGATCCTCGCTCCGCTACTCGTCCTCTGCAAACTGGCTGTGCATGTCCTCGGGCGGAAAGACGCGGGTGGCGGCTTGGCGGTACCGTGTCAAGTCGGGTTGGGAGAAGCAGCAGAAGATGACCTTGTCGATCTGGCGGCGGCGGCGGCGGCGGCGGCGGCGGCGGCGGCGGCGGCGCGGGAGGGGAGGAGGGGTACGGGGAGAGTCTGGTCAGCCGGGGATGATGCCGGTGATTCGACAGAGGAGTCGAGGCAAGGACGACGACGACGACGACGACGATGACGCACCTTGTCGCCCTGTCCCTTTTGGTCGAGAAAGTGCCCGACTTCGGACAGAGCCTCGATGCAGGCCGACTCGAATGGATATCCGTAGACGCCCGTCGAGATTGATGGAAAAGCCTGCGAGGGTGGTGGGTGCCCGTCAAGCGCGTCAGACCTGCCTCTTGTGCCGTCGCCTCCCGGAGCGATCGATACAGGGATCAGACTCACGATGGACTTGACGCCGTGTCGCACCGCCTGGTCGAGACTGGTTCGGTAGGCGGAGCGGAGGAGGCGAGCGGATTCGTCGCTCTTCGATGCCGAGTCTGTTGGCAAGAGGACGACGAGGGTCAGTCGGTCAGCAGGTTGATGATGATGCTGGCTAGACGGGAGCTGCAGATCGCTGGCGTCACTGACAGACAGGGCTGTTGGAAAGATCAGGAGATGAGCCCGTCAGCTTGCACTCTGACTCCGAAACGGCTGATCTGGGCTCAAGGCTCACCCTACGGTATGGATGACGTGTTTGGCAGGGAGGTCGTAGCCCTTGGTCGTCTTGGCCTGTCCGGTCTCGCAGCCCTGCTCGAGATGCGGCCATGCCCAGCGTGCGGAAGAGGAGGCAATTACTTCCTGCTGCTCTGGTGCGGACCGAATGGAGAGGGAAGGAGGGAGCGGCGACCACTCACGTTGAGGCCGCGGCACTCTTCGAGCAGCTTGGGACCGGCGGCGCGGTGGATCGCACCGTCGACTGGCAGGCGCCGTGGATCGAATCGCGTCGAGTCAGGTCAAGGCTCAGTCTGCTGAGCGTCGCACGGGTCTGACACATCGGATCAGGTCGAATAGTTGCGACTCACCGCCCCCACCACCGAGCAAGCTGTTGTTGGCCGCGTTGACGATGGCGTCGACCTCGACTGTTCCTCGCCGAGGTGAGGGGTGTCCGAGCTACATGTCAGCGTGCGGCACGGTGCTTCATCAGGATCACGGAAGTCTGCAGCTAAGCTTACGTTTGGTGATATCCCTGTGGTTCCGAATGGCAGCGAGGGGATGGGTCAGCGGACGGTGAGACGCCACCGAGGTCGAGGCAGACGGCGAGTCGCTCACCCCTGGTGGAAGGCGACCTTGTCGGCAAAGGGCCAGATGTGGTCCGCCAGCTCGTTTGCTGCGCAGGGGGCCACTACGCCTTCTCGGTAAGCGGCGGCGAGTGTCTGGATAGCTGTTGCTCGCATCGTGGGCGTATCGATGACTATGGGTCGGGGAGAGAATGGTGGTGCGGGATGGCGAAGAGGAGGAGAGGAGCCAGGCTGAGCGAGGCACAGGCCAGCCTCCCAGTCGCATGTGCGCGGGTAGCGCCGAGTCCAAGTGTGGAGGCCTTCGGAACCGGCACGCCTTTGCTTTCGTCGCTGCGACGGCGAAAAAGGCGTTGGGCCGTCAGTCTGCCAAGCAGAGGGCCCCCCGGGGTGGCGGGCCAACTCGACCCCGCTACTTTGCCTGCTCACCAACATCGACACCACCTCGTCTTGCCTTGCCTCGCCTTGCCTCGCCTCGCCTCGCCTCGCCTCGCCTTCCAACCGCAGCCTCACCCTGTCCCAGCAGCACGCATCGCCCACGCTACGCTCCACCACGCCACCGCCACCATGCCGCCGCCACCAGCTCAGATGCAGGGCATGCCGCAGGAGCAGACCGTCTTTCAGAAGCGTGAGTGCCGACCGTCGCTGGTCTTCCCCTTGATGTGCACTGCTGACTGCCCAGTCACATCCTTGCCCCGCACCGTCCTGCCCTCCTCTTGCCGTCTGACAGTCCGGATGGGCGCCATGATGGGCACCCTCGTCGGCCTCACGATCGGCTTCATCGGCGGTGGCTTCCAGATCCTCCGGTGCGTCTGCAAACCTTTTCTGGCCTGACCGCGTTTGCCGTGCAAGCTGACACTCTGTCGCTGCCGTTGATCTCGCCTTTACCCTACCGATCCCTCTCCCAGCGCCGGACCGGGTCCCAAGGGAACGCTAGCCACGCTATCGCAGTACATGCTCTCGTCGGGCGCCACGTTTGGCTTCTTCATGTCGATCGGAACCGTGCTCAGGACAGAGGACGGCCCCGCCGCCATCCAGGCGCCCGTCCCCTTTGGCGCCGGCAGGGAGTACGTCGAGAGGATGAAGAGGATGGCAGACCTCTCCGAGCGCCAGCAGTGGAAGCAGGCCGCGGCGGCCGGCGGCGTCGAGGTCGACGACGAGTGGATCAGGTTCAGGAACTAGACGCTTCCCCTGCCCCTCGCATCGGCCTCCTATCTGAGCTGGTCCGGTCCGGTCTGGTCTGGACCGCACCTGCATCCGCACCACTCCTTTGCCGCCGCCATCATCGTCCTCTTCCGGCCACCGGCGCTCTGTCTCTTCCAGCCCTTTGTATACTACAACCACCATCCTGCCCGCTCTCCACTGCGCGCACCGTTCCGGCCTGTTGCGTAATGGCGGAGCTCCTCCAAACCTTGACAACGGCGAAGCAGCCAGGACGTGTGTCGCTTCGTGTCGCCATATGGAACGACTAGAGATGACGATGATGATGATGATCCATGGGTAGCTCTGGCAGCAAGGGCTGGGATATGAACAGAGCAGGGCAGACGGCAACTGGGCGGGCTGCTCCGTGACCGCCGTGAGCAGCGGGACGTCTCTCGTGCGAAAGGCGAGCCTCGCTCTTTCAGCCAGTCGTGTGAGTCAGGCGCAGGCAAGCAGGCCCAAGAAGAACCTCGAAGCTCAGAGGCACAAGCAACAGGCAAGCAAGCGAGAGGCAAAGGCAGGCAGATGGCGTGTGGAGCAGCGTGCATGCTGCAGACAGGCCAGCTCGAGATGAGAATCTCGTCGTGGTGGTGCCATTCGGGTGAGCGGCTCTACCTGTCTTATCTCTCTTCCACCACGCCTTCGACACGCCACGGCCGCCACCATCGTCGTATACCCTCGCACCGCAGCCAACTCCGGCCCGTCACCGGGACTCATCCTTCTGGCCCTCACCCAACACAAGGACCAGCTGCAAATCCAGGTCCAGCGTCCTCAAACAGCCGCACCACCCTGCGATAACGACCGAGCCGCCAGACGACGACCAGATCTCTGCCTCTCTAGGAGCAACACCATGTCGCCAGCACCATCAGCTTCGACGTCGGCATCGGCATCAGCCTCGACGTCGACCTCATCCCAGCCCAGCATGACGCAGCACCCCTCCCACGTCACCACGCGGATAGCACGCTCGGTGGCGGCCGACCGCCCCTTTTGGTCTTTCGAGTTCTTCCCGCCAAAGACGACCCAGGGCCTGGCCAACCTCTACAGCCGCGTGGCCCGCATGCGCTCCAACCTCGACCCAGCCTGGATCAACGTCACCTGGGGCGCCGGCGGCACCACCACCGCCAGGTCGCTCGAGCTCGCAGCGCGCGTACAAAAGGGCCACCTGCACCCGGACCTCGATCGGGTGCGCGGCGAGGCCAACGACGTCGAGCAGGGCCAGGCTGGCTTCACGCGCGTCAACGGCGGCGACGCAGACACTGCCGTCGGCCAGGACGCTTGCGACGTCTGCCTCCACCTCACCTGCACCAACGTCGAAAAGGAGGCGCTCGACGCCACGCTGCAAAAGGCAAAGGAGCTCGGCGTGCGCAACATCCTCGCCCTCCGCGGCGACCCTCCGCGCGGCCAGGAGTACTGGGTCGCCGCAGACTCGCGCTTCCAGCACGCCATCGACCTCGTCCGCTACATCCGCCAGGAGCACGGCGACTTTTTCTGCATCGGCGTCGCCGGCTACCCCGAGGGCCACGCCGACTACGTCGACCGCGACGTCCAGCGCGACATTCGCCACCTCAAGGCCAAGCAGGACGCCGGCGCCCAGTTTGTCATCACCCAGCTCTTTTACGACGTCGACCAGTTCCTCGCGTGGTACCGCGACTGCCGCGCCGCCGGCATCACCATCCCCATCCTGCCCGGCATCATGCCCGTCCAAAACTATCTGAGCTTCCGCCGCATGACCAACCTCTGCAAGGCCAAGGTGCCCCAGCCCGTCCTCGACGCCCTCGAGCCCATCAAGAGCGACGACGCGGCGGTCAAGGAGTACGGCGTCTCGCTCAGCATCCACATGATTGCGCGCATCTACCTCGAGTCCGACATCCGCGGCTTCCACCTGTGCACGCTCAACCTCGAGAAGAGCGTCGAGCGCGTGCTCGAGGGGCTCGGGTGGCAGGCCGACCGCGGCGCCGAGGCCGATGACCTCTCGGGACCCACGGCCGCCCTCGCCGCCGATGGAGATGCAAGCGCGCCGCCGCCGCACAAGCACCTCGAAGCGACGCGCAACCAGATGCTCTCGGACCGGACGGGCCACAACACGCCGCGCGACCTCAAGCTGACGACGGCCGAGGCGCTGCGGCGCACGCTGGCGCGCACCTCGAGCTCGTACCAGGTGCCCGAGACGTCGACCTGGGACGAGTTCCCCAACGGACGCTACGGAGACTCGCGCTCGCCCGCCTACGGAGAGATGGACGGCTATGGCGTGTCGCTCAAGGTGCCGCCGCAGGACGCGCTGCGCATCTGGGGCCATCCCGTGGCGCACGCCGACATCTCGAGGATCTTTGCCGCCTACCTCGAGGAGCGCATCGCCTGCATCCCGTGGTGCGACGCGCCGCTCATGGCCGAGACGGTGCGCATCCGGCCGCACCTGCTGCAGCTCAACCTGGCGCCGCAAAACTGCCCGCACAACGGCGAGTGCAAAGGGTGGTGGTCGGTCGGCTCGCAGCCCGCCGTCGACGGCGCACCCTCGACGGACCCGACGTTTGGATTCGGGCCCAAGGGCGGCTACGTCTTCCAGAAGGCGTTTGTCGAGGTGTTTATGAGCACAAAGGACAAGGACGCGCTGGTGGCCAAGATCGAGGGCGAGGGGCGCGGCGAGGTATCGTACTTTGCGGGCAACCGCAGGGGCGCCTTCCAGAGCAACCTCGGCGAGGGCGAGGTCAACACCGTCACCTGGGCCATCTTTCCGGGCAAGGAGATTGTGCAGAGCACCATCATTGAAAAGGAGAGCTTCGAGGCTTGGAGGGTGAGTAGGCCCCTCGGACACGGTTCGGCCCGGTCGTCGTTTGCCTGCAGGCGGCGGTCTTGCTCGACGCGGGCGGACGAGCTGACGCGACGCGAATCCGTTTTTTCACCCCCAATCGCCCCTTTTTTCGCACCGCGACGCGACGCCGAGCAGGAAGAGGCGTTCGCGATCTGGTCCGAGTGGGAGCTCCTCTTCCCACCCGCGTCGGCGACGCGCCAGCTGCTCCGCAACATCGGCGAGGAGCGGTGGCTCGTCACTGTCGTCCACCACGATTACAAGGACGTCGATGCGCTCTGGAACTTCCTCGGTTGTAGTACCTAGTCAGCCAGACAGACGGCGGGAGCGAGCCAACCCTTCGGCCGTCCAAGAGTCGGCGGGCGGGCGGGTGGAATGGGAATGATGATGATGACGAGTATCCGGGACCGCTGCCAACGGACCCCGAACGGGGCCACGGGGACGGGGATGGGGGGACGGGGATCGTCCAGCCACTTGGGCGATCACGGGGGGAACGGGTTTATTTTAGGCCGCGTTCTTTAGAGTGGTGCGCCAACCACTTGGGGGGGATCCAGCCACTCTTGGGCGATCCAGCCACCGGGGGGAGGGATTTATTTTAGGCCGAGATCTTTAGAGTGGTCGCCAGCCACTGGGGGATTATTTTGTGTGCTCGCTCGCAGGCGGCTGTCTGAAGGGAGAGAAGGGAAGGAGGAGGAGGGAGGAAGGACAGGTCTTTATACCTTCTCATCTGGTCCATGGGTCGGGGGAGGACAGCCGGAGGTAGGGCGGCAGGGCGGCAGGGCGGCCAGGAAGGGGCCAGGCCCTGGGGCGAAGTGCCTCGGGCAGGGGCAGGGCACGCGGTAAATCCGTGATAGAGGCTGGAAAACGGCGATAGACCGCAAAAACATCAGTGTCCGGAGCTAAGCTATGGCGGAGGGCCGGAGGTATCGGTGCAGGAGCTACGGTATCGCCGGGCTCGGCCATACGGGGACAGCCTTACGGCCGTAGCGTGCCGTTTGCGCCGGAAACGGATATATCAATGCACGGAGCTAAGCTTAGCGCCGGACGATCCCAACGGAAACGGAAGTAAGGTCTCCGCTGATGCGGTTTATCGCCTGATCTCGGCGGTAAGGCGCAAAGATAACGGAGGTATCGGTATCCCGGACATAGCTGCGTGGCGGGCTGAAGGTAAACCCCGGGCTGCGCGTGGGCCCCCGTGCCTGCAATATCCGAGGTCCTGACGAAACCGGCGATAATTTAAACTCCGTCCGTCCACGTGGCCGGAGCTAGGGCGTAGATCCAGGGCAGGCGCGCGAAAATTCCGTTTCCACGGACGTAAGGGTGCCCGCCCGGGCAGCCTTATGGCCGGAGGCCCGATATCCCCGTGCAGATAAGGAATACACGCAATCTTAGCTGCAAGTTCCGGCGCAAAAGGGCGAGTCCAGCCCGGCGATATGGAAATTCCAGGAGATAAGCACGGGGATACCGCCAGCTGGGACCGATATCTCCGGGCTGCGCACGGGCGAGGAGGTAGGCGCAGGCGCTAGAGCAGTGTGCCTCGCAGAAAGTGGTGGCCGCGCTATCCCCGGATGGAATCCGTTCGCCCGGAGCTAAGGGCCCGCCTGCGCGCGAAAATTTCTGCCCTCGACCGACCCATGGACCAGATGACAAGGTATATAATCCTACCGTTTCCTCCTTTCCTTCCTTCCTTCTCTCCCCAGACAGCCGCCTGCGAGCGAGCACACAAAATTATCCCCCCCCCAGTGGCTGGATCGCCTAAGTGGCTGGATCGCCCAAGTGGTTGGCGCACCACTCTAAAGAACGCGGCCTAAAATAATCCCCCAGTGGCTGGCGACCACTTCAAAGAACTCGGCCTAAAATAAACCCCTCCCCCAGTGGCTGGATCGCCCAAGTGGCTGGATCCCCCCAAGTGGTTGGCGCACCACTCTAAAGAACGCGGCCTAAAATAAGTCCCAGTCTGCGTTGACCAAGCATAGCGGCGCATCGCAGCCCTGAAGGGCGCCCCGTAAGGATACCGAGGGCGCCTTCCACCCTAGTCCCCAAGGATGGCAGCGCCCCTTTTGTGCCTCCCTTTCAATCTCGGGCCGCGGCGGCAGCTCGAGATTGTATTGGTTCCGTTCCCCTGGGCCGCGGGGCCCCTCTTCACCACGAGGGCGGCCGACGCCACAAACCCTAGCATCGCATGTGGGTGCGGCTCGACTCGTACGTGCAGTACCGCCTCGGTCCCGCCCTGACACCATCCATCCGGGAACGGATGCGGGCGCACTCGACGATGTTGCAGCGAGCGAGCCGCGGCACGATGTGGGCCGGCGAGGGCGTGGATGGGTTCCCGCCGAGGCAGCAAGGGCGGCGGCGACGGCGCGCCCCTGCTTTTCCGGTCGAAGACGGGCCCTTCCCAAACGCGCGACGCGTATACGCCTGCACCCCTACAGGCCTGCCTGCAGGAGGCCTGCCCGTCGCGTGCACGCAACCCTACTGCCTGGTGAAAGCAGGCCCGTCGCGTGGCCTTGCCATGGCAGGCAGGCAGGCAGGCAGGCAGGCAGGCAGGCAGGCAGGCAGGCAGGCAGGCAGGCAGGCCCGGCTGGGAAAAGTCGCTCGCACCCACTCAGGATCAATACAGGGCCCGCTGGCAGCAGACCTCAGGCCGCTCGAGCAGTCCGAGCTCGCCTTGTATCGCTAGCAGCGGGGCGTCGAACCCGTTTCACTCCCACAGGCTAGGGCAGCTGACTCGACCGACGTGGCTCGATCCCATCGAGCAGCTTCGAGGCAGGCAAGCGGCGTGCTTGTGGGCGCGGGGCGGATGCGTGGGTGGATGTTGGCTCGCCTTGCCCGCCCCCCGACGAGCCCCCATGTCCACCTGACGTGCCAAGCGCGACGCGACTCGCGCTGATCCGGCCCTGCCTGCCTAGCCCGCGCCGCCTGGGCCTGCCAGCCTGGCCTCGTCCCTTCCGACCCCGGACGGACGCGACGAACTCGCTAGGCCATCAAACAATGTCATAGCCAGACTACTGGCCAAGCATGGAATTGCCGACAGACAAGTGCCACACTCAAACTCTGCAGGCGCATAGAGGACCAGACGGTAGGCTACAGTGAGCTCGCTTGGCATGCTGACCGCCCTTTGCCGCCATCCCCAAGGATGGCAAGGCCGTCGCTGCGGCAGTTGCCCAGACGCGCGACCGCGCTTGGACGGGGCGGACGAGGCAGGCCCGGCCGGGCACCCCTGCCCAGCGGCCAACGCGGCGTGCCAGGCAGGCCAGACCTGCCAGGCAGGCATCCGCCCCCCTACCTGCTCAAAGCCAGGGTCCAAAGGGAAGCGGGCAGGCAGCGGCCCAAGCCGATTAGAAAGTCCCGCTGCAGGGAACTCTTAAAGCTGCTGGTCTATTTCGGAATCGCGACAGGCTGGGTGCCTTGAATCTGAGTTTAGAGTTGCAGGCCGGCAGGCCGGCCTGGCCTGGCCTGGCAGGAATTGCAGGCGCGACGACCGGCCCCCAGGGACCCCCGCCCATGAACCAATTCGAAAGGGATATAAACCTACCCAACCCTCCCTCGCCCCTTCCTTCCCTTCCTCCTTCTCCCCGGGGCAAGCGGCAGCGGCCCCCTAGGATAACGAGCGACATCGACCCTAGCAAGGCGGCGGCAGCCGACCAAAAATAAATCCCAAGTCAGCGGCAGCAGACTTTCCCCCGTCCAGGGCAGCTGGCAGCAGCCCTGGATGATCCATCCCCGTCCGGGACCGCCCTCCTCCATCCATCATCACAACACGCTCGAACGGGATCGGTCGAGCTCGGCCCCGTGCTGCTCGCGCCATCCGATTGGTTCGAGCCACTCGTCGACCCGACTTCTCGAGGGCGTGCTGTCGCGAAATCGAGTCTCCCGGCTGTCGTTCCAAGGCGGCCTGCGTCGGACGCCGCCGTCGCGCTTTTGACGGCGGCGCGTCTGGGTAGGGATCTGGACGCGTCTGGTGAGGGAGCGTGTCGCGTCAGGTGAAGCAGCGGCGAGGTTGGCACCTAGGCCGGCTTGGCCAGCTTGTCGGGCTTCGTCGACGCCGCCGCGACGGGTGTTGGCTCTGTGCCCGAGGCGAGACGAGAGTCGGAGGGCCACAGAGAGCTCGTCAGCTCGTCACTCGACCTTTCGAGCGGCTGTGCGGCCACTCACTGGACCCTTGCTGCACCTGCTGCTGCGACTGCGACTGCAGGGCTGCATCCGCGGCAAGGGATGTCGGAGCTGGGTGGTGCTGCAAGCGCAGGACACTCGCAGCGGTGGCGAGCGCGAGCTTGCTACAACGTGAGCAAAACGTCGACGCCTCATGAGGCCGGACGATACGGCCGCGCAACTCACCACCGGAGTGGCAGAAGGGTGCCAGTAGTACCTGTCGAGGCGGTGCAGGAGACCTCGACTGCCTTGCCGTCAGTCAGGCAGCCCGCGACCTGACGATGCAGGAGACGCGCAATGCAGGCGGCATGCACTCACGCCTGTGGGGGAAACGCAGGCCCAGGACACCCGCTGTGGCCGCCTCCGTGGGGCAGGCTGCTGCAGGTGCAGGCCGTTGGCCTCGATACTCCGGGCTGGCCGTTGACCTTTGTGATGAGGTCGAAGAACTTGGACAGCTCGATTGTCCCCTCGACGAGGGCTCTGACGTCGAGACGGGGGCAAAACGGGCAAGCATGCTCGGCCAAGCCTGGTCAGCCGAACGGAGCGCCCCGTGGTTGTGTTGGCTCGCCCTGCCTGCTCACGGCTGCTCCTTGCTTTTCTGGTGATTCTGTTGTTGCTGCTGCTGCTGCTGCTGGTTGTTGTTGTTCTTCGGCTGCGGCTGCTGCTGCTGATCGTTCTTCTGCTTGTTGGCCGGCGGCTTGATCAGCTCCGCCTTGCCATCGGGGTGCAGCTTGAGGTAGGGCGCATCGGCAGCTGGGGCGGGCGCAAACTCGATGCCGCCCTTTTGCGTGTTGAAGACGACGTACTGCGGGTTGTCGGTCGACATGCCTGCCTTCTTGATGTACTCCTGGTACAGCTGCGCTCCCGACCATTCGGATGGCTCGGGTGCGGCGAGGACCGCGGTTGGCGGCGGTCGTGACGCCTTGGCCGAGCCGGCCGTCTCCTGCCCAGCCATGACTGCCTCTGCTTCCGGGGTTGGCTGAACGCTCTCTACGCTGGTCGGTGTGCTCACGCGCGTCGCGATTCGATAGAGGACAAAGGCACAGGAGATGAAGGTGATGAGAGCGCCAAAGATTGCGCCGTAGACTGATCCCGATGCCATGGCTGCGACCGGGAACAGGCGCTACAGGGAAGCCGGCTGAGCTTGTGGCAAGGAGGTGATGAAGGTCGTCGAGATGCCGACTCGGTGAGAGCAGAAATGTGCGTGGTACGAGTACAAGAAGGAGACCCCAAGGCGAGAAAGGAGCAGCTACTCTACGATGCACCTACTACCTCTGGCCGATCGGCCTGCCTGGCCCAAACACTAGTCTGCGCCGTGTGGACTCGCGGTCGCGCGCGGTCAAGGTACAGAAGGACGCGGGCAAGACGGAGACCTCATTTGGCGGCTCGGCGCAGGCGTCCGCTCTCGGGGCTAATGGCGGTGGGCGTGCTCTGATTCGGCGGAGGAGACGCGGCCGCTCGGTGCCGCCTCCTGCTTCTGCGGCGGCTGATCGATCCGCTTGACGGTGCGAGGTCGATCATGTTCGCGATGGCAGCGAGGAGGCTGGCAAGGACCGAGGATGCGCATCGAGAGAGTGGCCAAGCGTCGTCGTCGAGCAGGAACGCCAGCCGCGAACCGGCCATCCACCGCGCCGCAGAGAGAGAGTAGCAGCTCAGCTCAGTCGGCTCAGCTCGGGCCATGCCGCCCTCCAGCCGGCAGGCGGTGCAGAGGGCGAAGGCAAAAAACCTTGGCATCGGGCAAGGTGGGCCGCGGTCGGGCTCTTGAGCGGAGGCAGCCGAGCGTCATCAGTCTCCTGTCTCGGCTTGCCCGCCGGCCGGCCGCCGCCGTCGCTCGCAACTGCACTGCCACCACCACCACCACTAAGACTGCGCTCCCACCCGTCGCCCAGCCCCTTTGTTACACAGCCTCGCCACCTTCCACCATAGCCAACTGCCGCCCATCCAGGCCTCTTCTCCCATTCGCCCTCATCTGCCCATCGGCAACTCCCCCACACGCCTTGCCGAGCCCATACATAAGGGGAACTCGTCTGCGGCCAACGAAGCTGGTCCCCTCCGCAACCACGCCGTTACCGGACCCCATCCACCACCTTGCACATCGACGCCTCACTGCCGTCGACCGACCGAACGACCAACGGACCTCTCTGCCCCGCACGCCATGTCCTTCTTCAAGAAGGCGCAGCAGCAGATCGCCCACACCTCGACCGTGCCCGTCCTCGGCAACCAGGACTTGCGGGCGCTGCAGGATGTCATCTCGAGCGAAAAAGACTTTATAAAGACCAACACCAGGGCCGCATCCGACTATAAGAAGAACGCAGAGGCCATCAAGGCGTGGTCCGTCGAGGAGGGGCCCGACCTCAATGTGAGTGGCCGCTCGCTAATGTCCTGACAGAAGGGAGTCGACGGCTGCACTGGAGCCTGCTGCTGATCATCGATGGTCTTCTCGCCCTCGTAACCGCGCACCTGCTGCTACTGCCGCCGCTGCCATTGCCACCGCCGCACAGGATGTGCTGGGCAAGTTCTCGGTCCTGATGGACAACTACACCACCTCGCAAAACCGCTTCAACACCCACCTCGCCACCGTCCGCCTGCACTTCAAGTCGATCCGCACCCGCGAAGAGGCGCTCGCCGACTTAAAGTCGCGCAAGCGCTCGCTCGGATCCAGCATCGAGAGGGTCGAGAAGAAGCTCTCCAAGATGGGTCCCGAGAACAAGGAGCTGATGAAGGTCACCACCCAGCTCCGCGAAATGCGGACCGAGATGGACTCCCTCCGCATCGAGGTCATGGAGGAGGAGGCCGCCATCGGCGACTTTAAGCGGCGGACGACAAAGGAGGCACTCAGCATCAAGTGCGGCGGCCTCCTCGAGATGGCAGAGAAGCTGACCATCATGGCCGAGATCGGCAAGCTCATGCTCGGCGAGATCCCGCTCGCCACGACAAAGGCTGGCATGCCCCGCGCAGAGTACTACGGTGAGTCGGGGCCGATGCCGCCTGCCTGACTTCGTCGCACAGCCGCCTTGCGCTGCGAATGCTGACCATTCATATGCCTTTTCTCGCTCAACATCCGCACAGGCTTCGCCAAGACTGAGCAGCTCCTGCAGGAGGCGACGCGCAGCATCGCAGACGTCGGCTTCTCCCCCGTGGGGCCTTCGCCAGGGATCCCGCGCTACGGCAACGAGGCTCGTGAGACAGACCTTGCCGGACTCGAGTCGCCCGCCACCCACCACGACGAGGGTTACAACCCCTTCGGCGCCGCCGCCGCCGACGTCTCGCGGACGCAGGGTTCCATGGCACCCTCGATGGCTCCGGGAGACGTGGCCAGCACGCCCATCTACGCCACCCACGCCTCCACCAGCCGCTGGAACGCAGACGTCCAAGCTTCGACCTTTGACTCGAACGGACTGCACGACCCGGCGGCGGACGAGTGGGGACAGAACACGAGGGAACATCACGAGGGATCCGCGGCGAACCACAGCGGCGAGAACGGCTACGATGCGCACAGGTCAGAGCACCATCCGGACGCGGCGTACGACGGCTTCATGATGCAGAGCAGCGGATCGGCCCAAGGCGCAGCGCCACCGCAGGCGCAGGCCGGGTCGCCGCACCAGAGCGTCGGGAACCATCAGCACGCCGGTGACCAGGACTCTCTCTACGCCACCAGTCGAAGGGTGTCGGCGGAGGCTCCGCAACGACGCGGGACCCACGACACCAACGAGGGCCACGTTGACCACAATACCGGCATCGCGGATGTCGCCGCTACCGAGACGACCGCCGCCCCGCACATGGCGCAGTCTCAAAGCAGCGCGGGGTACCCAGGCCTGGGTGCGCCAATGCTGCCGCCGCTCCGCACATCCACGCCGCTCCCCTCGGATAACCTCGACGCTGCCGTCACTGTCGCCAGCCCGGTGCCCGCAACCTTCGGAGCTGCTGCGTCCTCGTACGATGTGGCACCTACGACCAATGCCGCTGGCGATTCGAACTACTTCCAGTCCGTAGGAGGCACGCGAGCCCATCAGGAGGCCTTCCGCCGTCCAACCTCGTCGAGCGGATCGGCAATGGGTCCCGGGTCCCGGGCGTCGACGTACGGGTCTCTGGCGGCCGGCGCGGTCGGTGCTGGCACGCCAGACGGAGGGAAGAAGGTGACGGCCGCCGCTTTCCGTCG
Organism: Pseudozyma flocculosa PF-1; assembly: GCF_000417875.1. Lineage (NCBI taxonomy): Eukaryota > Fungi > Basidiomycota > Ustilaginomycetes > Ustilaginales > Ustilaginaceae > Pseudozyma > Pseudozyma flocculosa. Next base: position 683,448 of record NW_006920873.1, read on the forward strand.
TGGCTTCAACCGGGCGCCTAGCGCTCAGGCGCTGCCCGCCCCTCCCGCGCAGGTTGGTCACGAGAACACCGGTGCAACGACCCCCGTGCCGCCAGGCGGTTACACCGGTTTCGACTCGGCGCCCGGTGGTGGAGCGACGCCCGAGAACGAGTACCCGTCGTCGTCGTCGACGCAGCCGCTCCACATCCAGAAGCGCAACTCTGCGATTGGCGCGGCAGCAGCTGCGGGCGCACCTGCCGACCTGTCCGGACGTCGGTACTCGATCGAAGACGTGAGCGGTTCAGATGCGCCTGCGCCGCCGTATGGATACCACGGCAATGGGGGCAACGACGGCCACGAAGCGCCAGGGCCGCACACTGGCGTCTACGGAGGGCATGGTGGCAACCAGGCCCCATTGCCCGCGCCTCCGGCCACGTACGGTGCCTACGCCTCACCAACAGCGCCGCCGCCGCCGATGTATGGCAACAACTGACCTAGCCAGTCGGCCTCGCTAGCTGGTTCGCGAGTCAGATGAGCCTCCGGCGTTCGGCGCAGCGTCTCGCTCTTTCGCCTCCGACCCTGTGCCCTGCCCGGTGGGTCAGATCTTGTTCGTCTTCTTCTCCCTTCCCTTACTCGAGATACCAGCCACGTCTTGTTATAACGGTCCGTACGCTTTGCGCATGTGACAACGATGCTGAATGTGACCTTGAAGCGCGCTTCGGTCCGCTTCCGAGCCTTGACTGTTCGGCTTCACCCTAGCTAGCTGGGGTCGTCGACGGGGCGTAGCGCCGCTTCGCCGCGGCCGGCGACCGACAAGGTACCGGGATGAAGGCGGCAAGGTTTAGCGGCTGCGCAGGTCCATGACCACCCATGCCTGTGCAGACAGCGTGGTGCTAGCCGGGGCGTAGCCGGGCAGGGCAGGGCGGAAGGGCGGACGTCGTGTGGTGCACCTTCCCGCTCGACCTCTGCGTGCTCGCCCTCTGCGCCATGGGACGTATACAGTCTCCAGCCCATCTTCCTCTTCTTCCTCCATCCTCCATCCTCCTCCTCCCTCCTCCTCTATCCTCCTTCCCTCATCCCTTTCGCTCCTCCCTTCAACCCCCTTCCACCTTTCCGACCGGCTATCGTCACCGTGACACAGCATCCTCTCGACACGTTCTCTCCGAGTTCGCACCGGCACACGAACCAACATGTCGTTTCCTCCTCCTCGTTTCCCCTCTGAACCGGTCAAAGATTCGACCAATTCGACCAGCAGCGCTATCTCTGGCGTTTCTCAGCCTACCAGGCTGATCATGGAGCGACGAGAGGACGGCCGACCCATCATATCGCGTCCCGTCCCGCAGTCGGCGCCGAGTCGACTGCTCGAGCCTTTCCGAGACCCGCCGAGCCGCTTGCAACCGATGCAGGGCTTCGTCAACTCGGGCGCCAAGCGCAGCTTTAGCACCTCCAACGCCTCGGACCATTATGAGCCCAAGGGCAATGGCGACGGCGCTGGCGACGGAGAGAAGAGGGGACGCGAGCGCGAACAAGTCGAGCAGAGGAACGGCCAGCCGGTCGAAGCGCCGTCGCAGAAGCGTGCTAGAATCGCCGGTCCCTCTGAGTCCAAGGGCCAGAACGAGTCCACATCCGACGACGACGACCAGAGTTCGCAGGATCGCTGCCTGTACGAAGCTCATCGGCACGACAGGGAGCGAGAAGAACGGGGTCGCCCGGCAGCTGACGCCGAGGTGTTGCCATCGCAAGACGAGCCGGGCCAAAAGCTAGACCACCAGGCCGAAGCGAATGCAAAGCTGGCCGCGAAGAAAGCCGTGCTGGCCGCAAAGAAGAAGGTGCTGGCCGCGACGAAAGAGGAGCTGGCTACGGCGCAAAAGGTGCTGGCCGCGACGAAAGAGCTGGCTGCGGCACAAAAGGTGCTGGCCGCGACGAAAAAGGAGCTGGCGCAGGCGCACGAGGAGATCAGGAAGCTCGAGGGACGAGGCGACGCCAAAGCGGACAAGGCCTCAAAGCCCCACTAAGAGCAGGGACGCCAACCAAGAACGACGTGATCTCGAGGTGTCGCCCGCGTGAACGGCCTCGACGCCCCCATCACGACGAGACGAGCACGTCAAAAAGTGACCGAGAGTTGCGCGCGCCAGCATCCGTGCACATTACCATCCGTAGAGGCCAGGCCAGGCACGGCAGCGACTTTGGAAAAGCCGGCTCTCGATGTGATTGTATCGCTTCGCGTTCGCACGGCCACCCGTGGACGCCGGCAACCGACAAAAGACGTTCCCACCTCTCTATGATCTTTGACTCTGGGCCGTCTGCTGCGTGCGCGCCTCAGATGGCGCCTTTCCCCAACGGGCTCCACGGCGTCTGGCCATCCTCGAGCACCGGCGTGGCCTTGGGCGTCTGGTCGGCCCGCGCCGCTTGCTGCGACGACGCCAGGGGCGTACTGGCGCTGCCGCCGACGGCGTCACGGAAGTAGTTGGAGGGCGCCGGCGGGTCCGGGTCGTTGTAGGGCGATGGCGGAAAGGCCTGGGTCGAGCTCGACGGGCTGATGCCCCGCGATGGCGGCGCGCTGACCTGGAGGCTCTGTCTGGACTCGGACGCCGACCGGCTCATGCTGCCTTCCCCCGCGGCCAGCTGCAGGTCTTGCCCATGGCGGTAGGGTTGCGTAGTGTCATAGGGGATCTGGTTGAAGAGGACCGAGACCGACTCGCCGTAGTGCGATCGCCGAATCGTCCTGAGAACGGGGGGGAAAGCGCCGGGCAGCAGCAAGTCAGCAAGCCGGTCCGCGCTGGTCGCTCGAGTGAGCCGCGCCCCGAGACTCACTCTGCGAGGACATGGGAGATGTCGATCTCCTCGATCTTTGGGCATTTTGCCCGGTTCATCGACTGGGGCAGCGTGTTTGTGACGATGAGCTTCTCGAGGCGGCTCTTTGCGATCCTCTCGAGCGCCGGGCCGCTGAGGATGCCGTGGGTGACGATGGCGAGCACCCGCTCGGCGCCGTACTCGATCAGCTGGGCCGCGGCGAGCTCGAGGGTGCCGCAGGTGTCGGCCATGTCGTCGACCAGGATGGCCGTCTTGCCCTCGACGTTGCCGACGAGGACCATGCGCGAGACCTCGTTGGCGCGCTTGCGCTCCTTGTGGAAGAGGGCAAAGTCGAGCTCGAGGCGGTCGGCGAGCGACGTGGCGCGCTTGGCTCCTCCGGCGTCTGGCGAGACGATGACGGCCTTGTTGCAGTCGACCATCTCGCGGATGTACTGGAGCGCCGCGGGCTCGGCGTAGAGGTTGTCGACGGGCACGTCAAAGAAGCCCTGGATCTGCGAGGCGTGCAGGTCCATGGTCTATAAAGGGAGCGATTGGGCGTCGAGAGAGGGGACGAGGACGAGAGGAAGACGGGTGAGGAGGGGTAGGTGATCAGCCAGGGCGCGGCACGATGGGGCCGCGAGAGCGCAACTCAAGATCGAGGCCAAGACTCACGATGACGTGGTCGCAGCCGGCCTTTTCGAGCATGTTGGCGATGAGCTTGGCGGTGATGGGGGCCCTGCTCTTGTCCTTCTTGTCCTGGCGGGCGTAGAAGAAGTGCGGGATGACGGCCGTGATCCTGCGGGCGCTCGCCGTCTTGCAGGCGTGGATCATGATGAGGAGCTCCATGAGGGCCGTGTTGGGCGAGGCTGCGACGCCAGTCGGGGTGGGCGAGACGCACGACGTGTTGATGATGTAGACATCGTGCTCGCGGACCGACTCTGCGATGCGCACGATTGACTCTCCCGAGTCGTTGCGAGTGACGGTGGCCTTGCCCAGCGGCTGTCCCAGCCTGGCGTGGTCGGGCGGGGATCGACACGAGACGGGGGTGAGCGCGGGTGCAAAGCGCAAGACGGCCGCCTCGGCGTACGCAGCTCACCTCTTTGCCACGAGCTGTGCGAGCTCGGGATGGCTGGTCCCCGAAAAGACCTTGATACCTCCACCGCCGTTGAGCGACATGATGGGCAGAGCTCGAGGTCGGTAGAAAGTGTGGGGGAGTAAGGAAGAGGTGCTGAGGGAAAGGGCTGGGTCGACTGCGCAGGTCGAAACGACTCGGGAAGAGAGGATGCGGGCAAAGGGCGAGGCGGTGCCAGCGGCGAGATGAAGCCGAGCAAAGGTGGGTGACCAGGATTGAGGTGGTATCGAGAAGGTCGCACGACGGCACCGCTTCCGAGGGGCCCAAAGGAGTCAGCGGCCCACGCCCGCAATAGAGTTTTTTGTCCCGGACAAGCCGCCTTGATGCCGGCTGCCTGCCTGCCTGCCTGCCTGCCTGCCCGCCTGCCCGCCCGCACCCCTGCCTGCGCCCCGCTCCGGCGTCGTTGCGAAGATTCAGACCCGAGCCTCTCGAGCCTCGACCTCGGTCTTCGGAACCGCTCCAACCCCGATGCTCCCCAATCGGGACAGACCCTCAATCGGAAGTCAAGTCTCGTTGGAATCTAGCCGACTCCCGAGCCGATCAACGCCCTAGCCTCCACCTGCAGGCTGCTGCACGACAGCGTCGCGGATCGACGGCAGCAGGCCGGCCTGACGGGACGCAGCGAGGGGTTGGGTAAGCTTCCCTCTGGACCCCCTCTCGCTGCTGGACCTTTTGACGTGCCAGAAGCCAGCTCTAAAACAGAGATCCCGGATCTCGAGGCAGGCTGCCGAGCCCGGCTGGGGACCATCATGGACGGGCGGCTCCTGGCCTTTGACGGCCTCCTCTGCCAGCGCCCCCGACGGCTCAGCCTTGGGAGCGGATGAGGGTTCAAAGCAGGGCGGAGCTGTTCCCGAACCAGATTCCTTTCTTCTGTCCCTGCTCCTCTCCATCCCATCGACCAACCTCCATCCCCCAGCGCCTTTCGAGTCGGATCGATCCGACGACCGTTTATGTTTCATCGCCTCCCAACCGCGACTCCCAGCAGACTACTCCTCCTGTACTCGCGTCCTTCGCTCGTTCGCGCGGCTCCTCCGAGACGCGCCGTCTTTGCTGCGCCCACCCACCATCGTCGCCCTCTGGTTACGTCGCCGCCCGACATGGCTCCCAAGCGCAAGACTTCGGCGGCATCCGAAGCCAAGCAGAATGGCAACGAGGCCAACGGTGCCAGCGCCACGCCCGCGTCGCCCTCAAAGACGGTGGAGCAGACCGACCACGAGGAGCGCGCCCTTGACCCCAAATTGGCAGAGCACCCGGACGAGTCCGAGGAAGAGACGTCCAAGCCCCCGGCCAAAAAGTACAAGAAGTCGTCCAAGGCCACCGACCAGAAGGGCTCCATCGACATGGCCCAGAACACCGTAAAAAAGGGATACGGCGCAGACGCCTACGCAAAGGAGGGCAAGGGCTGGCACCGCTCCGACTTCAACCCCAAGGACTCGTCAAAGACGCCACTCCAGAGGCTCGAAGACTCGCTCAAGAAGCACGCCCCCTCCAAGATCGGAAGCGCAGAAGACGGCCGCAACGTCGTCTACTGGATGCGCATGCACGACCTACGCATCCACGACAACCGCGCCCTCGCCCACGCCTCTGAACTCGCAAAGCAGCGCAGGGACAAGGGCAAGGGCGGCAACCTCATCGCGCTCCACGTCATCAGCCCAGGCGACTTCCGCGCGCACGACCGCAGCGCCCGGCGCATCGACTTTGTCCTCCGCACGCTGAGGGACCTCGAGCGCAAGTTTGCCGAAAAGCAGATCCCCTTTGTCGTCGTCACCGTCGAGCCGCGCACCGCCATCATCGACCGCGTCTTTGAGCTGTGCAAGCAGTGGGGCGCGGGACAGCTCACGGCCAACATCGAGTACGAGGTCGACGAGCTGTGGCGCGACGCCAAGATGGTCGACCAGGCCGGCGAACGCGACGTGGCCTTCTCGCTCTTCCACGACTGCTACGTCGTGCCGCCGGGCAAGGTGACGACCAACGACGGCAGGCCCTACAGCGTCTTTTCGCCGTGGAACCGCAAGTGGACCGACATCCTCTCCAAGGACATGTCGCTCCTCGACGAGTCGCCCGAGCCCGAGCCCAACGACAAGGCCATCCGCCAGGACAAGGAGCTGGGCGCGCTGTTCGACCTCGAAAAGCTGGGCGACGGGTACGGCATCCCGGACCAGCTCGAGGGCTTCGAGTGCGCCGACCGCGACTACATGGCCAAGCTCTGGCCGGTCGAGGGCGACGCGGCCAAGAAGGTGCTCGACAACTTCATGGAGGGCAAGGGAGGCAAGACGATCCTCGACGCGCCCGCCAACGAAGGGTCGGAAAACGTCGGCGCCAACTCGAAAGAGTCGCGCATCGGGCGGTACAGCACCGGGCGCAACCTCGTCTCCGAGAACGGCACGTCGCGCATCAGCCCGTACCTGGCCGCGGGGCTCGTCTCGCCGCGCGAGTGCCTGAGGCGGACCATGGCGATCAACAAGAACCGCCTGCACGTCGGCCGCGACTCGGGCGTGGCCATGTGGAACACCGAGGTGTCGTTCCGCGACTTCTACGGCCACGTCCTGGCCGCCTGGCCCAAGGTGTGCATGGGCCACGCCTTTATCACAAAGTACGAGGACGTCAAGTGGGAGACGGACAGCGAGACGCTGCAGGCGTGGAAGGAAGGCCGGACGGGCTACCCGATCGTCGACGCGGCGCAGCGGCAGTGCATCAAGCAGGGCTACATCCACAACCGCGGCCGCATGATCTCGGCCATGTTCCTCACCAAGCACCTCCTCCACGACTGGCGCGAGGGCGAGCGCCACTTTAGCCTCAACTTTGTCGACCAGGACTTTGCCTCCAACAACGGCGGCTGGCAGTGGTCGGCCTCGACGGGCACCGACCCGCAGCCCTACTTCCGCATCTTTAACCCGCTCTCGCAGTCGGAAAAGAGCGACCCGGACGGCGAGTACATCCGCCACTTTGTGCCCGAGCTCCGCAACGTCAAGGGCAACGCCATCCACGACCCTTTCAACCGTCTCAGCCCGGCCGAGTTCAAGAAGCTCGGCTACCCCAAGCCCATCGTCGAGCACAAGCAGGCGAGGGAGAGGGCGTTGAGGAGGTTCAAGAACCCCGGCGACGAGTAGTGCCCGCAGCCCAGCATCCTGGCGTGGCGGCGGGACCCCGACGAGGGTGAGGACGAGAACGAGGGTGAGGACGGATCTCGAAGGCTTGGCGATTCAGTCGTTCTTAATCTAGTGCCGCCGTGCGAGTTGCGCCCATGTCAGCGGCCCCGCCCGTTGTGCGCGACTGTCGGTGCGGTGAACTGACGGATCGATTTCTCAAGACTTCCCAAGGCAAAGACGAGAGGGCGTGTACGAAGGGACCGAGAGGCAGGTAACAGATCGTGAGGTATACAGGTTCGGACGGGGGTTCCTCAGCCGATGTCGTGAAACAGGGGCGAGCAAGGTGGGTCGTGAGCGTTTATTGCGTCGCGGAGCCAGAGGTTCGAAGCGCGGAAGAGTCGTCGAGATGCATCACGAGTCCAGGGGATGCGATGAGCGTGATAAGGGGGTTCCCAAGGACCGGGCGTCACCGAGGACGGCCTCGACGAGGGTCGGCACGCCCCTAGGCGGTGTGGACGTCGAGGTCGTCCTTCTTGCCGTGGCTGGACGAGTCGTCGTCCTTCTCCTTTTCGTTGATGGGGAGCGCGTCGCCGGCCTCGGTGATGCCGGCGAGGCGGAGCAGGCCGACCTCGCGCTGGGCCTGGAGCATCTGCTCGGCCTCCCACTTGGAGCGGCCCGAGTTGTCGCCGAAGAGCTCGTCGAGCTCGTCGAGCGTGCGCTGCTTGGTTTCCGGTACGAAAAAGTAGACGTAGGCGGCGCCGATGATGGACATGAGGCCGAGGAAGATGTAGGCGCCGTACTTGGCCGCCTTGACAAAGTCGGGCGTCGACATGGCGACGGCAAAGTTGTTGAGCCAGTTGCTGCTGGCGCCCAGGCTGACGCCCTTGGCGCGCAGGCCGAGCGGGAAGACCTCGGCCACGACGACCCAGGCGCAGGGACCCCACGAGAAGCCGAAGGCGACGGCAAAGAGCCAGATGAAGACGCAGGCGACCCAGCCGGCGGCCGTGTGGGCGGCCCAGTTGTCGGAGCAGGTGGCAATGATGATGGCGACCGATAGGTGGCAGACACCCATGCAGATGGCGCCGACGATGAGCGTAGGCTTGCGTCCCCAGCTGTCGACGTAGAGGACGGCGGGGATTGTGGCGAGGAACATGGCCACGCCGACGACGCCCGAGGCGAGCAGCGAGATGGTGTTGGAGCTGTCGAGGCCGATCGACTGGAAGATGAAGGGCGCGTAGTACAGGATGAAGTTGACGCCCGTCCACTGCTGGAAGAACATGACGAGGATGGCGACGAGCGTTCGCCTGAGGTTGCTCGGGTTGGCAAACAGGCTCTTGTACTGCGCCAGACCGAGCTTGAACTTGCTGCCCGCCGAGTCGCCCTGGAGGTGCGGGAAGTCGTGCTGCGACAGGCGCATCTCGAAGAGCTTCTGGGCCTTGAGCTCGAGATACTCCATCTGGACGAGCAGGTCCTTCTCCGGAAGGCGACGGAGGTTGGCGATGACGTTGAGCGCCTCTTGATCGCGGCCCTCATTCATGAGCCAGCGGGGAGACTCGGGTACGACAAAGGCCATGCCGGCGGCCAGGATCAAGGCCGGCAGGATCTGGATTGTGATGGGAATGAGCCAGGCAGCCGAGCTCTGTCCCTCGCCCGTACCGCCGATGTAGTTGGTGCCGTATGTGATCCAGTAGCTGTGAACACGTATCGTTCACGAGAATGAACAGGCATCGTTCACGAATGAGGACACGCATCGTTCACGAACGAGAACACGCATATGAACCCATACCGTTCACGCGTCAGTATCTATGCCGAAATCTGTCCTTGACGTATCTCTGCCATCGGGCGGGCTCACCTGATCATGATGCCGAAGGTGATTGCGAGCTGCTGCAGGGAGACGAGAGAGCCTCGGATCTCAGGAGCAGCCAGTTCGGCGTTGTAAAGGGGGACGACCATGCTGAGGGAGCCGACGCCGAGACCGGTGACGGTACGGCCGGCGAGGATGTAGTCATAATTGCCTCCGTGGGTGCAGGCCTGGATGATGACACCGATGATGAAGATGAAGCAGGCGAGGACGGTACAGAGCTTGCGACCGAGCCTGTCGGCGAGGTAGCCGTTGGCGAGGACACCGACCCAAGCGCCAAGCTCGAGGATACTGGTGAGCAGACCACTGAGGGTGGCGTTCTCGATGCCCGTGACACCGCTGGCTCGGGCAAACGAGTTCATGGAGAGGATCTGGCCGAAGAGACCCTGGTTGAAGCCATAGACGAGGCCGCCGAGCGAAGCAAAGACGGCGATCGAAGTGGTGCGGCCGTTCTTGAGTAGTCCGGCGAGACCGGGGGAGCCGGCGAGTTCGATGCGGCGAGCGGCGAGGGTCGCCTCGACACCCGATCCGCCTTGGCTGCTGGCGAAGGGGGCCATGGTGGAGGGTGGGCGTATGAAAGATCGGCGGTAGGAGAAAGAGTGAGGGCACGGAAAGAACGAGGTGGGCAAAGGGGAGGGAGGGAGGGCCTTGGAACAAAAGTCGAGGGGGCCGAGCGTCGAGGCGACGTGGTTTTAACTGAAGGGGGGTGGAGCGCAAGACGATGAACGGGCCAGGCGCAGAGGAGGCGTGGCCCCCATGCTACCGAGCCACTGCCTGACCTGGAGAGCGCCTCGTCGTCTATCGGCTGGGGAGGCGTGGCTGGGTTGCAAAGTCCGGCCTTGCGAGTGTCAGGTGCGAAGCCCACACGGGAGGCGCGGGGCTGATGAGCGAGGGCGTCGCGGTCAACGCAGGGCCAACGTCGCCGGTGTCGCGTCTGGTGGCCACGAGGTAGACAAACGAGGCAAAAGACGTACGAGAAGCGGGGCGTCGGCGCAACGGGGCTAAGGTCAGGTCGTGGTGGGTTGTCTTTGGTCGGCGTGGGGCAGAGGGGCACGGTGCTCATCGAGCTGAAAGCAGGTGCCGTATGGCGTTCTGCGGTAGCCAAACCAGGCAGGGTCTGGCACCGTCGACGGCGAGGTTGCCGGTCGATGTAAAGGCAGGAGGAGCGGACTACACTGTACTGGGGGGGTCATCTGAGCAGAAGGAGCGGGGGCAGAGAGGAGAGTGCGGGGGTGTCCAAGGAACGAGCAGCAAGACACCCTCGGGTAGACTCAGCAGAGAGGAAGAGGTAGAGTAGTGCAGTCAGGCAGGCTGGCACCTCGAGCCCATCTGAAGAAAGCGTGATAGGCTGTCATGCTAGAGCCAGGAGGCGAGCAAGCCACAGCATAGAGGCGGGCAGCCTTGATCCATGCACGACGGCGCGCGCCAAACTCGATCGATGCTGTCGTCGACAACAGTCGAGGGGTCGCCGGCGGCCAGCAGCGCCGATGTCGTTTGCCCCGTCGTCTTTCGATGCCATGGCAGCGATGGGCCCCGCAAACATGCAGATGCATCCTAGCCGCATCGTCCACCGTCACCGTCGACGGTTTCCATGATGGTCCACGACGACGTCTCCGCGCAGTCCGCCTCGTCGCAACTCGTCGCATGGCCAGAGAGGCGTCGCAGAGGCCGATTCAACCGGCGACCCGACCAGGTCACACGTCCCTCCGTCCGTGCTGGTGAGTGAGTTACTGTAGGTACCCTTTTGCCTGGCCCGGTGGCATCCATCCCCCACGCGCCCCCCGCTTCCCTTCGGTTCTCGTTCCCCCGGACGACCGTCGTCGACCGGTGAGGGTCGCCGGTGCGTGTCCAAAACGGGACCTTTTCACCGACTACTGTACTTTGCCGTCGGAAGCCTCCTCGTCTTGTGCTCTACAGAGGCTGACTTGGCCCTGCCTCTGCCACGCCCGGCATCAAGGTGCCGTCGCCTGTCGTGGTCGCGAAGCGTCTTGGTCGAGACGCGCGCCGCCGCCGGCGTTTGCTGCCACAAAGGCGTGCGTAGCTGCCGTGCACCTTACATAGTCTCTTTGGATCCTCGTGGCGGGTGCGCTTGCCCGACACGTACTCTGTCCGCAATTGCCGGCAGACGAAAGAGGTTGTGCGCGCGTAACGAGGCGTCGATGCCGAAGCCGAAGCGGTTGCTCCATGGCCCGGCGAGCTGAGCCTGGTCGCCGTCCCGGTCTCGGCCTGAACCTGCTATGTCCGAGGCGGTCGGATGCTTTCACCCCCTGCCTGCCTGCCGGATCCTTGGCCTCCATCGTGTCCTCTCTGTCTTCCGAGACCGTGTGCTTCCGTATGCCTGCCCCTGACTTGCCGGAGCCGCGTCTTTGGCCTCGAGATCCTGACGGTTCGGGTTGCCGGTCGGAACTGTCATGGCCGTCGATGCCGCCTCGTCTCGGACGTACGCCAACCATTGCCTGCCACAGTCCGCTGCTTGCTTACGGTGAAATCAAGTCGACTGCGCAGTCCACTGTTTCGCCGCCACCCGACTGGGAGCAGGTGTAGTCATACGCCGCGCCGTGGTGGTTCCTGGTGTGGGTGCGCGTGCGCGTGTGTGTGTGGGGAAGCCAAGACATCGGATCGAGCCATTGCTCAAACCGGCGACGTTTGCGACGCATTCGACCCTGCCCGCCCTCTTTGCCTGTCCCTGGCTCGCCCTGCCGGCCTACGATATCCCCTCGACGACCCCCCGCACCGGCGACGACGACCTCCAACAAAAGGCACAAGGACGCTGCGGGGCAAGCACGCCTCAGCTACACTACCGGTACCACAGGTCGTCCGCCGGTCAAGCTTCGGCAATCTCTCGTCGGCGCCGCTCCACTTTGCCTCGCCTCGCCCTTCCGATACGCACGTATGTATGTACCTGCCGTAACGACATTAGCAGCAGCAGCGATACGATTCTCTGGCCGCCATCACGCTCCTCGGCCCTGGTTGCTACCTAACCGCTCTCGCCCCACACACCGGCGTCGTTGATCTTCGGTGCCATCCAGTTGACATCAGCGCAGCATGTATATATAGCACTTTTTCAAACCCAGTCGCAATTGTCATGGTCCAGCATCCATCTCCCTCGTCTCTCAAGCCATTGACCACCTCGTCGATCCCCCCTTGCTCATCTTTTCCCCCCTCCCCAAGGGTCCTCCGCCCCTAGTCACGATGAAGGGCTCGACTCGTGCCGTTCTCTTCCTCGGCGTCTACCTCTCGGCCCTCCTGTGCAGTCTCACCTCGGCCGCCTCGATCGAGCACGCACAGTACCTCCTCAACGCCCGCCAGGCCGCCGAGCACAACACCACCGTTTCAAACAGCCCCGCTACCGAGGGCACCGCCGTCTCTTCGTCCGACACGGTCTCTCCCGACTCTCCCTACAATGCCGCCGGCTTCTGGAGAGGCGGGCCGGAGCTCGCCGACGTCAACAGCCCCTTCCACCCCATCACGGGCAACGGCGGCTGGGAGTGGGCCGTCGAGAGGGCAAAGTCGTGGGTCTCGCAGATGACCATCGACGAGAAGCTCAACCTCACCGCCGGCCTGGCCGGACAGGGTAGGTGCGAGGGCACCCTCGGAAGGGTCGACCGCTTCGGCATCCCAGAGCTCTGCTTCCAGGACGGGCCCGCAGGCGTGCGCACCTCGGACTTTGTCACCGTCTTCCCGCCCGGCCTCACCACGGCCGCGACGTGGAACCGCGACCTCATCTACCAGCGCGCCGCCGCACTCGCAGAGGAGGTCAAGGGAAAGGGTATCGTGAGTGCCGCGGTCGGATGTCCTGGCTGACCAAATCCCTGTGGGCATCGCGGAACGGCGCTGACCATCTTGCTGCCGTGCACCGCCCCATCCGTCCTCGCCGACCAGAATGTACACCTTGGCCCGGCCACTGGCGGTCCCCTCGGACGTGGTCCCTGGCAGGGACGCAACTGGGAGGGCTACGGTCCCGACCCTTACCTCCAGGGCGAGGCCGGCTACCACACCATCAAGGGCACGCAGTCCAACGGCGTCATCGCAACGGCCAAGCACTTCCTCGCCTACGAGCAGGAGACGTTCCGCCAGCTCTACGCCGCCGACGACCCGTGGACGCTCAACCCGCAGAACAACACGCGCAACACGTACAGCGCCAACCTCGACGACCGCACCATGCACGAGCTCTACCTGTGGCCCTTCATGAACGCCGTCCGCGCCGGCAGCGGCGCCGTCATGTGCGTCTACAACCGCATCAACGGCACCCAGGGCTGCGAAAACTCCAAGGTGCTCAACACGATCCTCAAGGACGAGCTCGACTTCCAGGGCTTTGTCGTCACCGACTGGTCGGCCGCGTTCAACACCAGCGACACGTACAACGGCGGCAGCGACGTCGTCATGCCCGGCGGCAACACGGGCGGATACCGCAACCTCGTCGGCGGCAAGAACCTCGCAAAGGCGCTCCAGGACGGCACCGTCAAGCAGGAGCGCGTCGACGATGGCATCGTCCGCCTCTTGACCCAGTACATCCTCCGCGGCCAGGACAAGGACTGGCCCAAGGTCAACTACAAGGACGGCTACATGAACACCTACCTCAACGGCACGCTCGTCAACGAGCACAAGAATGTCCAGGCCGACCACTGGAAGGTGGCCAAGAAGGTGGCAGAGGAGGCCATCACGCTCATCTACAACAAGCGCCAGGGCAAGGGCAAGGGTGGGGCCGAGGCCGGCGCGCAGGGCATCGAGGGGCGCGCGCCCGTCGGCCTGCCGCTCGCCAAGAAGGCGAGGGTGGCCGTGTTCGGTAGCGACGCCGGACCCAACCCGTACGGCATCAACGGCTGCCAAGGCTGGCTGGGCCGCGGATCGCAGCTGTGCCCGGGCAACCACACCTCGAACGGCACCAACGCCATCGGCTGGGGTTCGGGCGCCGGCTACTTCCCCTACCTCATCGACCCGCTCGCCGGCATCTCGGCCAAGGCGCGCGAGTACGGCGGCACCGTCGAGAGCAACCTCATCGACGAGGTCGACGAGGGCGGCCAGAACCGCAAGCTGGTGCAGTCGACGGCATCGATCGCCGATGCGAGCCTCGTCTTTGTCCAGGCGCGCTCGGGCGAGGACAGCGACCGCAGCACCCTCGCCCTCGAGGCCAACGGCGACGAGATGATCAAGGCCGTCGCGGCCGCCAGCAACAACACCATCGTCGTCGTCCACTCGGTCGGCCAGATCTACATGGACGAGTGGTTCGACCACCCCAACATCACCGCCCTCGTCTTCGCCCACCTGCCCGGCCAGGAGTCGGGCTCGACGATCGCAGAGATGCTCTACGGCGAGACGAACCCGTCGGGACGCATGCCCTTCTCGATCCTGGCCAAGAGGGACGCCAAGCACTACCCCAAGATCATCAACGGACCCGTCGACGACCCGCAGGTCGACTTTGAGGAGGGCCTCTACATCGACTACCGCCAGTGGGACAAGCTCAACCTCGAGCCCCTGGTCCGCTTCGGCCACGGCATCTCGTACACCGAGTTCGACTACTCCGATCTCGAGATCAGCCAGACGGGCGACGACGACTTCTACCCGACCGAGGTGCCCACCCAGAGCGGAAAGGACAAGCACCCGGGCGGATCGGCCAGGCTGTTCCAGTACCTGGCCAAGGTGTGCGCCAAGGTCAAGAACGTCGGCCACGTGAGCGGCCACGAGGTGGCCCAGCTCTACCTCGGCTACCCCGAGGCCGCCGAGGCGCCCATCAAGCAGCTGCGCGGCTTCGACAAGCTCATGGACGTCGCCCCCGGATCCACCAAGACGGCCGAGTTCAAGCTGACCCGCCGCGACTTTAGCGTGTGGAGCGTCGAGAAGCAGGCCTACACCATCGTCGACGGCACCTACAAGGTCTGGGTCGGAAAGAGCTCCGACCCCAAGCGTCTCACCCTCAAGAGCTCCATCACCATGAAGGACGGCAAGATCGCCGACATGAAGTAGGTCGCCCTCGCAATGGCCGATAGAGGCAGCGCGGGAGATTATTGTAGAGACGCTAGAGTAGACGGAGTCGCAGCAAGTTTGCGAGCCGACGGGTCAGTCATTCTTAGACGCCGAGCCCGTCTGCGTAAGGTCGTTCAAATATACCTTGTCAAATCGAGGGACCGATGAAGCGGCCGCTTGATGCGGGTCGGCGCGATGCCTGTGCGCGTGATCCGTTTTCGTCGCGGAGTGGCTTCCGCGTCGAACAGCGAGGCAAAGGCACCGACGTCGTCGGGCAAATAGACGGGCGCTTGACCATCTCGTGCCAGAGTCGTGATTGCTAAGTAGAGTGGATGTCGGACAAGTTCTCGGGCATAGAAATGTGGGATGGCGCACTATCGACCCTTTGCCCTTTGGGCCAGCAACCTCGCCACCCGCGTCTTCCGCGTCGTCCCCCTCTCTACACGCCAAAGGCCGCCCTCTTATCCAGCCACCACCTGACGCCTTCCTCCCTCGTCGCCGCATTGAGCGCCTGGAGCGCGTCAAACGTCTTTTCGCACAGCGCTTTCCTGTACCCGACCGAGGCTCGCTCCTCGTCGTCTTCCTGTCGCTTGTGCTCGAGGATGTACGTCTCCGCCTTGGCCAGGATCGATCGGAGCAGCACCAGGTTGACGCAGGGCACGCATGCGATGAGTACGAGCTGCAGCGTGACGAGGCGCGGGTACGCCGTTGCTACCTTTGCCGTCTCGTCGCCTGTCCTTGATTCGGTCGATGCCGACGACGGCGACGAGGCCGAGGCCGAAGCGGCGGCAGATTCCTGCAGCTCTGTCGGTGTAGGCTCGGTCGCCGGATCCGTAGCGGTCGCGTCGACAATCGAAGTCGTCTTGCCGCTTTGGTGCTCCCTCTTTCGCTCCTCGTCGATCGCCTGTGCCACACGCTCAACGACCCACCAGCAGACCGAATCGCTCCGATCCGCGAGCGCACCGACCACGGTGGTGACGGCAAACTCGAGCTGCACGTCGTCCAGCCGGTCTGGGTAGCTGCTCAGCAGCAGGTCGATGTAGAACGGCGCAAGGTCGAACATGCATCGCCGGCGGTGCGTGTAGACTGCCAGCGCCACCGAGTGCGCCGACTCGAACGTCTCCTTGAACTGTGTGTCCTCGAGGTAAGGGCGGCAGGTGGGCAGGAGCAGCTGCTCGATGACCTCGTCCGGAAGCGCCGGCAGCAGCTGCTCCGAGACGTCGAGAAAGTAGGTCGACAGGGAGCGGCGGGCCGCGTTGGTCTCGATCTGCAGCGAGGGCGAGGCGTCCGGCCGGATCCGCTCCAGCAAGGCTATGCAGCCTTCGCCGTCGCGGCCGAGCACATCGAGGGCCGAGAAGAAGACCTTGCGGTAGACGTCGAATCCCTGCGATCCAAAGGTCGACGTGATCCAGTAGAGGTGCGAGAAGGTCTCGAGGATGGACTGGACGATCCGGATATAGGGCTGGGGCAGGTTCGAGGTGCTGGCCGGCGGCCACCGGCTAGCCGCCGCGTTCGCCCCGCCCTCGCGCTCAGCGGCAGGCGGGAAGGTGACGGTGGGCGAGGGGCACATTTGCAGGATCGCGTCCATGAGGGAGTCGAAGGCCATCGTGTAGGAGAACAGCAGCGTCTTGAAGATGGTCCAGAGCTGCGCCGTGTGCGCCCGGGATGCTTCGGCGATACCCGACTCCGGCACGCCTGCGAGCGGGCTAGAGAGCCAGTTCCTCTCGAGGTCCTTTGCAAGCCGGTCCATGCGCTGTAGGATTGGTTCGGCGGTGAGGGAAGTCGCAGCATCCTCCCTGGCTTCGCAGCTTCCCATGAGCAGCATACCTAGGCTGTCGGGATCCTTGGCTGTTGATTCCCGTGCTAGCGCCTTGGACAGCAGCTTGGACAGGGGGCCTAGTGACGAATGCAGGGTCGATCGCGAAAGGCTCTGTGCGAGATGGACGGTGGTGCCACCTCCATTGAGGATCACTTCGCCTCCAACCTCTTCGACGCCGACGTCGTCCGAGAGATGGCTGAGAAGGCACGTCTTTGCTGGACCGCCCTCGAAGAGCGAAAGTATCGCCTCGGAAGTGACCCTGGCCAGCTGCTCCGTGTTGAGGGCGTGGAGCTTCTTGTCGGGCATCAGAGGCGCAAGTTGCGACGCCAGGAAGAGCGGGACGTCCTGGATCTCGCGAAGTGCCTGCAGCTTGGCCGAGCGCGATGAAAGAGCAGTGATCTGTGCCGAGCCGGCGAGCTGCGCAGTGCGCTTCTGGAACTCTCGTTCCCAGTCGTCGGCCTCTTCGCCTTCGCCTTGTCCGCCGGCACCAGTGGAGGCGTCGGCGACATCCTCGCGCAAGGGATCGTCGCTGAGCGCATCGAGGATCTCTGCAAACGAGACGATCCACTCGTCCTCGACAAAGGAGCGGAAGGGCCGTGCGCCGAGCTCGAGAGAAGGGTTGGCACGGATCGCAGCCATCTCTTCCAGGATCGACATGTTGCGCCTGCGTCTGCGCTGATCGCGGAGCAGATAGAGGCCCTGGAGAAGGCCTGTGAGGACAGCGAGGCGAGGAATGGGTAGGCCGCGAGACGTCCTGAATGACTCGGGCTGCGCACTGGCCTCGACCTCGGACATCCCCACGACGATGCTCTCGATCCAGAGCTTTAGGCCGCGGCGGGTCTTCCAGGTGACGGAGCCGCGCGTGGACTGTATGAGCAGGGCGACGCGGCGGTCAAAGGCGGATGCGACGGCATGCAAGATGGCGGTGGAGCGGGAGATGAGGAAGGCCGAGAGACTCTGGGGCGCCTCCGTGCTGCTCTGGACGGGAGGGGTGTTGGTAGACTTGTCGGCGGCGGGGCTGGTAGCGCCGTCCTTGGGCGGAGTGGCCGTTGCAGTGGTTGTGTTCCGGCTCTCTGTCGACCATGCTACCTTTTGCTGGGTCTTGTCGTCTGCGGGCGAGGGCTGGGGCTGGAGGGGCTGGTGCGCAGGAGGGGGCGGTGTCCAGAGGCAGCCTGAAGCGGTGAGGACGCCGATAAAATGGCCGACGTGCTCTAGCTCGAGCTTGGAGAGGTAGTAGGTGATGGAGCCGAAGAGGGTGTTTGTGGAGAGCAATGAGAGGTGCTGTGTGCTGGATGCCGGTGCTGAGAGGAGGCGGCTGAGCGACTGAAATGTGGGGTCGTGGGATGGGTCGATGAAGAGGGGCTCTTTCTCGGTGCTCTGCTTTGGCGACGACATGCTGGCGACGGAGGGAGCACGGAGGGCCCGAGGTTGAAGCGTGCAGCTGTGGCCGCGTAGCAGGTAGAGGCGGGTGAAGGTGGCAGAGGATGTTTGCAGGTGGACGTCGGGAAGATGGCAGCAGACCGGCCCGCCCGTCGTCGAGTAGCAGAGGGCCGGGTCTGCCTGCCTTCTCTGGTGCTCGGTGCGGTCGGTGTGGGGAAGCAGCCGAGCCAGCCGGTTTCCGGTTTCACGCCGGGGCGCCGACCTGGCCTGGCCTGGCCTGCTTCGACTGCTCCACTTTCCAACTTTTCCCTCTGATTTTTCGAGGCACTTTTTCGACCCTCCATCGATGGCTGCCTTCGCCGTCCATCATCATCCTCCCTCCCACACAACCACCCCCAACCGCCTGCCTACCCCGTCGTTCCCCTCAGCATGCCCCAGGCTGGCTCTCCCTTCTCTTCCCCTGGAGCCGCAAAGGCTAACAACGTCCTCTCCCCCTTCAAAAACAGCCAGAACGCCGCAACCCTCCTCGCCAAAAACTCGCCCACCGCCTCGTCGTCCAAGAAGGCCAACCTCAACAACCTCACCCAGTCCCCGAAGGCCACACCCGCAGCCGCAGCCGCAGCCGCGAAACCGGCAAAACCATCGACACCCTCCGGTAGTGGTGGCGCTGGCGGAAGCGGCAGCGGCAGCGGCAGCAGCAGCGGTGTCGCCCGCTCCTTTTCCGGCGCCTCGTCGCCCTACAGCCAGAGGATAGCCAGCCTGGCCGCCGCTGCCACCGGCCATGCCGTCTTCGAATCCCCGCTCCTACCGAGGGAACAGGAGACGACCTACCACCGCAAGCTCAGAACACTCCTGCAGCAATACGCCGCTCAGGCAGAGGCATGGGAAGAGGTCGTCACCTACGACGGCCTCAAACACGCAAAGCAGGCGCTCGACGCCTGGGAGGACCTAGAGTAGGTGCACCTGCGCATCACCCCTGTGCCAATTTGACCGAGGGTCGTGCAGAGCTGACCAGCAAATGCTGCTCCAATTCCGCCGCTTTGGCCACTGCTGCCTCCTCAGATCTGCGAGGAACCTCGGTGCAAGCTCCTCGTCGTCCGGGCCACGGCCAAGGCAGTGGAAGACGGCCGCCATCGCCAACCAGCCCGCAGCTCACGATCCCGTGACAGGACCCGGCGGCCTCAAGGAGCGGCGGATGGCGGATGCGCTGCTGGCAATCGAACGGGCAGAGGTCGGCCTCGCAGACGTGACGACGAGACTCGTGAGCAGATACACAGGGCAACTGCCTCGACGAGCAGTCGACTGCCCGAGCTGACAACGCCCTTCACCCGCCGCTCTGTCGCAGGACAAACACCTGGCCAAGATTGTACAGACGAGCGACGCCATCGCCGCGCTGCTGCCAGACGCTGCAAAGGCCAGAGGGCTCGAGTTTGCCTTTCAGGAGCCAATGTGGGGCACGTGGCCGTTGGAACGCTTCGGTGAGTCGAGAGGAGGCCAGGCGTGGGCGGCGCACCACCGTGTACTCTCCTGACCTCGCAGACGCGCGCTCTCTCACTCTTCCCCTTCTCGTCTATGAACGGCGCAGTCTCGTACATTACCGGCGTCACACCGTCGTATGTCCTATCGACATCCCACCTGGCACTGCTCGTGCCCATCCTGCTGCGGCCCAAGGCCTCGCCAGCGCCCTCGTCTTCGGATCCCAACAGAGTGTCGAAGGCGAGCTTCGCGCGCGAAGATTCGGCGTCCAAGGACGGCAAGCCGGCGGATCCCAACGCTCATCGGAGAAAGGCGTTCGAGGACTGGATCGCGCTGCCCCATCTCGAGACAAAGGGGCGCGGCAGCATGGCCTGGTTCGAGGCCGTCTGTCGGGTCGAGGTCGGCAAGTACCTGGAGTAGGCGCGTCGATTGGGCCTGTGCCGTGCGGCGCTTGGTGGCCGCCGGCTACTAGACTGGCAATCGTTGCTGTAGAGGGATGGACAATCTATTGCAATGTTCTGTTTGTGCAGTCTGCGAGGTTTCGCGCGTGGTCGCGTCGCTCTCAAGCCTTATACTTGGCCATCTCGACTCCGACGTTCTTGTATCCGCACTTTTCGTAGAAGGCTGCAAAAGGGGTTACAGACCGAGCACGGCTGGTGAGCAAAGCGCTGGAGCTCGAGGGGGGCGCCGGCGCTGCTCGTAGGGCTCACCTTCATTGTCGGGGCTGCAGTCGAGGATGACCTTGTAGCAGCCGGCCTGTTCTGCGATGGCGGTGAGGACATGGATGATTCTCTTTCCGAGGCCCTTTCCCTGGCCGTCCTTGTGTACGACAATGTCCTCGATGTGGCCGACCCTGCCGTTGTCGCGGAGGAACTTGAGCTCGACGAAGACGGTGCCGAGTGCGACGATGCGGTCGGTCGCCTTGTCGATAAAGGCGATGGGGTAGTAGGTGTTTGGGGTCGAGAGGATGGCGTCGAAGCGCGACTGCCATGCGGCGAGGCCCGTGTCTGGCGCCTTTGTCAGGTCGGCCAGGACGGTGAGGTGGCCGCGCGAGTAGTCGGTGGACGAGATCGGTCGGACCTGTTGATATTGTGGCGGCGGCGGCGGCGGCGGCGCATGGGCAGGGAGGGAAGGGCTGTCAGTGTGTGGCCAAAGAGGAGAGAAGAGAAGTGGGGGGACCAGGATGGACGCACATGGAGGTTGTCGGGCAGCTCGTCTTTGAAGTGCTGCGGGATGAGGGCTGCGTCAAAGGCGAGCTTGAGCTCCGAGTCTGGCGTGAAGGACATGTTGCGGGAGAGTATGAGAGGCAGGCAGGGAGGATGGTCGTGTAGGGTTCAGTGGCAAGGGGAGGATGGCCAGCCGGGTCGAAGGTCGAGGGTCGAGGGTCGAGGGTCGAGGGTCGAGGGTCGAGGTGTTGGCGGCGTGTTGGTCTCTTGTGGCGCGGCGCGTTGTTTGTCTGCCGCACGGACGCCTACAGTAAGCAGGCAGGCCGCACACACCACCAGCCTTGCCCGGGTCCCCTCCCTCGGGTCCCAAAAAGTCGGCAGGCGGCGGTCAGGCGGGTTAAAGAAGACGGCGAGCAGGCACGACAAAGAAGCCGCACGCAACCAGCTCCACCTCTTCTTCCTGGCTGCCACACCTTCTTCTTGGCGTCCTGTGCCGACCGCCTCCCGCTCCTCTTTGCGCTCGCTAACCCGCTTGCCCCGCCAATCCCCCCCCCCCCAACGCCATGTCCATGCCTCGTATCGCCACCAGCATCGTCGGCCACGCACGCACAGCCGGCGTCGCAACTGCTCGCCGCGCCGCCACCGCCGCACGGCCGGCTTGCCGCCATCAGTCGACTTTCAGCCACTCGAGCACCTCCCGAGCTGCTGGACCGCCAAGGCCTCTGGCTGTCTCCACGGCTGCCGTTGCACTCGGCATCGCTGCTGCTTGCTACTACTCCACCCTCTCCGGTCCCATCGAGCTCGAAGCGGCCTCGGACATCAAGACGGCCGCCAGCCTCCCATCGCTCTCCAGCCCGGATTCGCACCTCGTCATCGACCCAGACACCAACCAGGCACTCCCCCTCTACCTGCCCACGCCTGCCTCGTCTCTACCCGCGGGGACAGGTAAGCTCAGGCTAGTCGGCCTGGGCGTACGCACCGTCTCGTTCCTGCGCGTCCGCGTCTACGTGGCCGCATTCTACGTCGACGAGAACCGACTGCAGCAGGTCGCGGCCCAGGGCGGCTTCCGAGGAGACGCCGACAGCATCGAAAAGCAGGTCCAGAAGCTCATCGATCAGGGAGCACCGTGCGCCATCCGCATCGGTACGTATCCGCCGCGTCACCGCCGCACCACCGCCGCTCCACCGCCGCACCACCGACTAGCCTTGTGCGAGCACGCATGCTGACCTCTCCTTCGGCTCTCACGACGATTCCAGTGCCGGTGCGGTCGACCGACTTCGCGCACCTGCGCGATGGCTTCGTCCGCGCGCTCCAAGGCCGACTCAAGAAGGCGATCAAGGAGTCGACGATCCCATCGGGCACGGCCGCCGAGGAGACCTTCTCGCGGGGCATCTCCGAGGTCAAGGAGGCGTTCCCGCGCGGATCGGTGCCAAAGGGGTCGGCGCTCGACCTGGTCCTCGTCCCCACCGGCAAGGGTGCCAGCCTGAACTTTGAGTACGACGGCAAGGTGTTTGGCTCGGTCCGGGCTGGAGAGGCCGAAAAGGGATTCACGGTGGCGCGAGAGCTCGCATTGGCCTACTTTAGCGAAAAGGGCGAGATCAGCACGCCGGTGAGTGCCCGAGCTGCAGTGGGATGCTGGCCAGGGCGACGACGACCATCGATGCTGACAATCGGGCTGAGAACCTTTGAACCTCGTGTTCCTTTCTCCGTGGCTGTGCAGTTGAAGAAGTCGGTCGAGGAAGGCATGTCAAAGGCTGTGGGTGCTTGACCAGAGTCATGCTGACGTCCACCGCAGAGACGGAGCTGCAGTTACAACCATACCACCGCTTTGGACATTGATCGAAACGATTGCATTCTGTGCTTGAGTCGGTGGAGGGGGTCTTAGGGGTATCGGCCCGACGAACGGGACCATTGCCGCTACGGTGCCGATGAGTCACGGAGCCATGGTGGTGGCCCGAGAGCGGATGGCGTTGCGGCGTGAATGCCGCCAGGCCATGCATGGCTTTAGCGGTGACGAGGAGAGGTGTACCGGTACGAAAGAGGCCGAGGCGTAAGAGTATCGGCTGCTCGATGCCGTTGCGGCGACGGGACTGGCAGGCCTGGCAGAGCTTTGCCAAGCTGCTATGGCATCGGGGCTTCACCCTCGACGCCTTCCAGGGGTCCCATTCTTGATTCTTTGACGGAAAAGGAGGAGCGCCTTCGACGGTTGGCCGCCCTGCCTGCTCTGCCTCGTCTCGGCCTCTACCACGGCCAAAAGCGAGGGGCTTGACGAGGCCCATCTGGGCCCACAAACGACTCATCCGCCTGGCCTGGCCCTGCAGGGACGACGAGACTCCGTGCGGAACACCGGCCTGCTGGAAAAATTTCCCTCTGCTCGACGCCGGCACCTTGGTGGCCTCGCCCCCGCCCGCCCGTAACTACGACAATCTTCGGCTTCGTTCGGTCCATTTCCTCGCCAGTGCCGCCGAACAAAGCGACACGGTGACCCCTTCCCGAGCTCAGCTCGAGTCAAGGCTAGTCGAGTCGAGTCGGGAGAGCTCGTCGGCTGGTGCGCACCTTGCATCGTACCGTGACCTTCAACTCCCATCTGCTTGTGCCCTATCCCAGCCATACCATCCTAGGCTCCCTCGCGCCCTCTCCCCCGCTCATCGAGCACTTCACGGCCTTTCCGGGATCCTTGGGCATCTCTCGCGTGCAGCCTTACATCACCACCACCACCAGCTTCGTCCTGCCCTTGCTCGCCTTCATCATCATCGCTGGATATCGCCAAGGTGCCGCTTAGACCGCTTGCTCCTCCTCGCCCATCGTTCAATGGCTCGACAATCTATTGCTACGACCGCTGCTCTGCCACTATAGAAACCTAGACCAACCCGTCACTAACGCGTCCGCCAGCCTACCAGCAGCATCTCACCACCATACACACCCGTCGCCGCACAGCCCACAGCGCCATGGCGAGACCCAACGCGACAGAGCCCCATACTCCGCCCGTCTACCTGGGCGCATCCCTCACCCCTGGCTCACAAACGCCCGTCGACTCTACACCCGCCTCTTCCGCCTCGACCTACGACACGCGTGCACCGCCAAGTCAGGCCGCCGGCCTCGAAGATGCCGACCCGGTCAAGGACGCCGAGTCATCGTCAGCGGCGCCGGCGCTCGGTCGCTCTGGCACCCGCCTCAGCTTCAAGCCGGATACAAAGGAGCGCGCCGCCGACGTCAAGGACGAACTGATGCGCAGGCAACGAAGCCGTCGCGGAGACGCCGCCGTCGCTGCCACCGCAACACCGGGTCGCCTCGAGCGGGTCGGATCGACGGCATCGCAGTGCAACCGCTGCGCCAGCCCCAACTACCCGGCCTCGGCCCTCTCCCTCACCCAGACACGGTCGCAAGATCCCTCGGCCATCTACATCGACTGGCCGCCAAACGACCCAGAAAATCCCTTCAATTGGCCCAAAGGTGAGGCCATCTGCTCAGACCCACGCCGTGCTGTGGCATTCTGGCTGATAGAAACACTCCTCCCTGATGACGATGCATCCTGGCTACGCCACCGCTCCCAGGTCAACGGTGGCTGTTGGCAATGACATGCTTCTTCTTCACCACCTGCACCGCCTTCAACGCCACCGGCTATCCGATCGCCGCACCTGCAGTTGTCGAAGCCCTTGACACGACGACCACGCTGTATCTTCTCGGCAACACCCTGGTGAGTCTGCCGTCCAGCAGCCGTGACAGTGTCGCGTGGGCAGTCGTCGTACTGACACTCGTTTGCCGATTGCACGCTTTGGCCCGCTACTCCGCAGCACCTGATAGCGGTCGCAGTCACTCCGATGATCCTGGCACCGGCCTCTGAAGTCTACGGACGTCGACCCATCTTCCTGGTGGCGACCTTCCTGTTCACGGTCCTCTTCATCCCACAAGCGCTCGCACCCAACATTGCAGCGATCCTCATCTCGCGCTGGTTCCAAGGCATGGCGGGCTCGGTCGGCAACAGCATGGCCGCTGGGCTCGCGAGCGACCTCTTCGTTGCCAAGGACCGCGGCTTCGTCATGAGCCTCTACGCCGTCTGCGTCTTCCTCGCCCAGGGTGCCTCGCCCGCCCTGACGACCATCACCCTGGCCCATCACTCGTGGCGCGTCGCATTCTGGTGGTACGGCGCCGTCGCCCTCCTGGGCTTCGCGTGCATGGTCCTCTTCATGAAGGAGACGCGCGGGCCCGTGCTCCTCAGCCGGAGGGCGAGGAGGTTGACAAAGGAGACGGGCAAGCTGCACCGGTGCCGCGCCGACGACGAGAGGCTGAGCGTTGCCATCATGATTCGCATCTCCCTCGTCCGGCCGTTTCAGTACCTGCTGCTCGAGCCGACGGTGCTGAGCTTCTCGCTGTGGATCGGGTGAGTTGTTTGAGTCGCCGAGCTATGCGCTGGTTCTTCTCTTGGCCCATGACCGGCGGCTGACTGCTTGCTCTTCGCACCCTGTTGCCCGCTTTCCTCAGCTTCCTCTGGGGCCTCATCTTCATCTCACTCGAGGCGGTGCCCATTGTCTTTGCAGAGTACGGCTGGGACGCGACCGAACAGAGCCTCGTCCTCCTCACCCTGACGCTCGGCGGCGCGCTGGGATACGGCTTCAACTTTCACCAGGAGCGCCTGTACGCGCGGCAGACCAAGAAGTACGGGGGCAAACCGCCGCCCGAGGCGCGGCTGTACTATGCGTGCGCCGGCGCCGTCGTGGTCCCCGTCGGCCTCTTCATCTTTGCATGGACGGGTCAGCCGAGCGTGCACCCAGCCGCGCCCATCGTCGGCTTGACCATCTTTGCTACCGCCCTCTTCCCCATCTACCTGGCAGTGTTCAGCTACGTGAGTGTCTGGCTGCGGCTGTTGCAGACGGAACTCCGTCCCTACCCGCAGAAGCTGACGGTCTCCTGTGGTTCCCGACGTCCGATCTCACAGCTCGGTGACGTCTATGAGCGCTATGCCTCGAGCGCACTTGCAGCGCAATCGTTCCTGTATGTCTCCTCCCTTTCCTCCGATTTGACCCCAGCGTCCTTTCTCCTGACCATGCATCCTTACCGCCCTCGACGTTTTTGCCCATCTTGCAGACGAAATGTCCTCGGCGGATGCTTCCCGCTCTTTTCGGCCTCAATGTACCGCCAACTGACGCCGCGCATCGCGTCGACGGTGCTCGGCGCGCTCGCCGTGGCGCTGGGCATCGTGCCCTTCATCCTGTTCAGGTATGGCGACCGCATCCGGCAACACTCAAAGGCGGCTATGGCGCTGCAGCGCGAGGAGCGCGAGGCCATCGAGTTTTTCGAAAAGGAGGAGGCGCGGTTGCGCGCCAAGGAGGAGAGGAGGCTCAGGAGGGAGAGGGCGCAGCGGCAGCGGGACCAGGAGGGCGTGATTGGAGAAGAAAAGGTGGTGGAGGAGGAGGGCGAGCACGAAGACGAGCGAGAGGAGATGGAGGAGGCTAGGGACGATGCGGATCGCACGGAGGACGACGAGAAGGCGGCGGCGGCCGAGGGCAAGGACGACGAGGACCTCGAGCTGGGTCGCACCAGGTCAAAGCCCTCGCAGCTGGGCCGCCGTATGTCGTCGTGCGACTGCGCAGGCGGCATGCCCTCGGTCAGCATCTCCTGATCAGCCGCTCGCCCTGCACCGACCCTTCTAGCAGCAGAGCAGCCTGCAACATCTCACCAACAACGCCTTCACATACCCGACGAACTCGGACATGTCTCTTTAATGTATTTCACCTGGCAACCCTCACCGACCATAGCATTGCATCACGAGACGACACTCAGACCAGCTTATCACCCGTCCTCGTCGGTGCGAACCTCGGGTCCTCGTCGACCCTGAACGGGTTCCATCCGCGTTCGTCGCCAAAGAGCGCCTTGCGGAGCGGGGTGAAGCAGTGTTCCTTCTCGCCGAAATCGGCCATGGCGACGAGGTAAAAGGCGGCCGCGCTCCCCGCGATGCCGCCCAGGACGTTGGCGATGCGCTGCCAGCGCGCCGGCGGCGCATCCTCGTTCTTCGTCACACGTCGGAAGAACTTGCGAGACTGCCGCAGGTGCTCGTCGAGCGTCGGCTCGCCCTCGCTCCCCGGTCGGGCCCGTCCAGGGGTCGGAGAGGTAGGGTGCAGCGAGGATTCCGGTGCTGTCCAGTACGAGGCGTCGTCGACGGGCGAAGGTAGGTGCGTCGAGGTCGAGGTCGAGGTCGAGGTCGAGGCCGTATCGGCGGCATTGGAGGTGGCGCTGGAGGGCGTATTTGGGCAGGTGGTTCCGTCCGACACTTCTGTTCGGACTCGCGGCGACTGGGAAGCGACAAATCGAGGAGAACACATTGCGAACGTCAGCCTTGGATCCCCGGGCCTCGGCGCAGCTTCACACAGAACAGGATCCCGAGCGACGAGGAAATGCCAGCAGCGTTGCGATTGAAGGTGAGGAAAAGCGGGCGCAAGCGACTTGTACGACAAGAGATCGGACCCCATCCTTCCTCTGCCTCGCCCTCCCTTCCCTCAGTGGCTAGACTCACCCCCTTCTCGCGTCTCTACTGTTGGCTGCTCACATTGGCTCTCTCCACCTCCTTGCTCGTCTTGGTCCGGAGGCTGAGGGCGTGCAGGCCCTTTTCAAACTCGTCGGCCATTAGCGCGTTGACGGCGCGGTGCCGCTTGATCTGCGTCATGCCCTCGAACGCATCGCTGATGACCTCGACGAAAAAGTGCGTCTCGCCATTGCCACCGCCCTGCGCCGCCATGGCGGCGTGGTGGGCGTGCTTGCTCGAGTCGTTGCGGATGTTGATCTCGGCCGGCGCGAAGGCGGCCTCGATCTTGGACCGCATCGAGTTCTCGATGCCCGTCGGCGCCTTTGAGGCAGCCGAGGACGAGAACGCGCGAGCGCCGGCGGGTGTGGACATGGCGCGAGGGGGCGGGGTGGCGGTCGAGATGGTGGCCTTCGACTTGGCGGGTCTAAATGGCAGGACGGTGAACGGGATCCTGACTTCAGTCTTGGTGGCGTGGATCTTGACCAGCACTATGGTGCGGACCACGCACGCGAGGACAGAGGCAAGCTTGTCAGCGATTCGGCCGATCCCCTCCAGTCACACGCGATGGCGCCGACCTGCGCGAACACTCACATTCGTACTTCCCTGTCCTCTTGATCTTTCCAGGCTTCTCCGAATCTTCAGACTGCTCGCTGACGATGTTGAATTTGCAGGCGTTCGAGATCTGCTGCGCGGTCAGCCGGTTCAGGGGCGCAGGGATGCCGTCCTTGGCAAAGTCTGTCTCGAGCTCAAAGACGCGGTAGCGTTCGCGGAGGAGGTCGACGATCTGATCGACCGAGACGCTGCCCTGGATCTGGAGCGGCGGGTCGGGGAGCTGGCCTGCTGGGACGTTGGACTCGCGGGTGGTGCGCCGAAGCAGAGTGATGTGCGGTACCCTTTCGAGCTTGCGACGAAGCGAGAGCAGCTGGACTGGTCCGAGATCCTTTTGCACCTCTGCCCGTGCCTTTTGAGCTTCGAGCTGCTGCTTGACCTCTGCGATCTGCTGCTCAAGGAGCTTGTTGGCTGCCTCTTCGCGGAGTCGTTCCGTAAGGCTGGGGAGGGGCTGGTAGACGGCTTGCTTGGAAGGGAGCAGCGCGTTGCGCATGCGACCCGGCTGGACCAGGCAAACGTGACCGGCCTTGCCGAGGCCGGGGGTGTCGACGAGGAGCTGTACGCGGACGAGTCGGCGTTGCGAGAGTGTGGATGCCTGGATGAAGCCGAGATGGCAGTGCGCCAGACGTGCGAGGGCGAGGTCAGGACCAATGCGCGAGCATCGAGAGCAGGATGACGGCATCAAGAGGGCTCACCGATTGTGCGAGGGAACAGACGGAAGAAGGCCTCATTGCGAGGTCAATGTGGGATCCGACGGATGACGCCTTTGACGAGACGAGGGCGTGTCAGGGCGGTAGGGATCGTAGGGCTGCGAAGGTGTTGGGTATTGGACAGGATGCCCCGAGACGATCAGTGCAGAGATGGCAGTGCGGGCGGCGGGTGTGGCCTCTGCGGCACGGGGAAAATCCTTGCTTCTTGGCTCTGGTCTTGATTCGGGCGAGAGAGCGAGCCCGTCAGGTCACCGCTCGCTCGCTGACTTGCGAATCAAATTCTCGGATCTCGGCCTGTCCTGTAGCCGCTGATAGGCTGAGCGGAGAGGGCCGGAAGGTGCCCCATCAAAACCAGGGCCCTGCCTGGCCGGGCTCCATCGAAGAGAGGGGACGGCCCTTTTCAGCCTTGCGCCGCTCGCGGGTGGTCGCAGGCTACGACAAACTTGTTTCGTCAACGAAGACCGATGTGTATACCTTTAGGCCGGATTCTTTAGAGACAGTGGTGCGCCAAACCACTTTCACCAAGGGCCGCTTCTTTTCAGTGGCTGCGGTGCGCCACCCTCTTTCGTAAACGTAGACCGGGGCTTATTTTGTGGGCTTGCTCGCAGGCAGCTATCAAAGGCCAGAGATCTTTAGAGTGGTCGCCAGCCACTGGGGTTTATTTTGTGTGCTTGCTCGCAGGCAGCTAAAGGGGGGAAGGGGGGGGGGGGGGTTTTCAGGCCGATTTCTTTTAGAGTGGTGCGCCTGACCACTATATTCGTCCCTCGGGACCTGGCCCGCTCGCAGGCGGCCGTCTGAGGGGAGAGAAGGGAAGAAAGGAAAGTGAGGAAGGGCAGGTAGATATACCTTTTCGCCCTTCGGTTTGGCTGAGGAAACGGGCGGCGCCAGGGAGGCCGCTGGGGGCTGGGGACACTGGCCCAGTGCCTGCCTCTGCCCACCGCGAGGCGGCGCTGCCTGTCCCCTGAGCAGGGAAAAAAAGGGGCTTCGCTGGCTTAACCCCGAAAAAAGGGGCCATAAAGTCCGGGCGTGCGTTATGTCCGGCAGGCAACTCCAAGAAATTGACGTGATTCGAGCCTGGAGATAAGGCTTACGGCCGTAACTGAATCTTTGAACCTGCCTAAACACCGATATCGCCGAGAGAGGGGCCCATCCTTACGGCCGTAAGCCAAACATGGTGTGGCATCAAAGTCGATACCTCCGGGCCCCGGACATATAAGAAAGAGTTACGGCCGTAGGTGACCTCAAAACATCGGTACCTCCGGTTCCGGCAGCGATCGCGTCTGTCGAGAAGAACTCGGGAAGGACCGAGGGAGGGTCAGCCCGTCGAGCTGCAGAGGCTGCCCACCGCTGCCCCCTCCCAGACTGGCTGTCTACGTAAGCGGGTCAAGGACCCATCGGGTTGGGCCGAGGCGAGGCGAGGCGTGGCTAGCAGGCGGGAATGCTCCTTTGCTCTGCCAGACCATCATCCCCCCTCGCACGCTTCCAACTCATCACCTGTTAGACGCCTCGGCTTCCGTTCCGGCCATAGACCCTCGCTCTGTCGCGCAACGCGTCCGGCCTCGCGACTACCGCAGACGCGCGGCTGTCCTTCGTTCGGCATGCCGCCACGTATCCCCCCATCAGCCGTCGGCCTGGCCCGCTCCTCGGCCAGGTCATCTGCGGTCCGGTCAAGGACACAGCGGCATCATCATCAGCCGCAGCTCAGTCGGCAGTCGACGTGGGCCGCCGCTGTCGACCAGGCAAAGAACCTCGTCCAGGACCAGATCCGACACATGCCCGGCTCATCCTCGTCATCCTCAGCATCGAGCGCATCGTCTTCAGGCTCGCCGTTGTTTGGATCGCCCTCGGGCCCAACCTCCGGCCAGATCATCACCGACCCGATATCGCTCGTCTCGTCTGAGCTCTCATCGCTTCGCTCCAATGTCTCGTCCCTCCTCGGCTCTGGCCACCCGTCGCTCGACACAATAGCAAAGTACTACTTCCAGGCCGAGGGCAAGCATGTTCGCCCGCTCATCGTGCTGCTGATGAGCAAGGCCACCAACGGCATCTCGCCCCTCTGGCCCGAGCTCGTGGCGCACGCCGAGCGCACCCGGCCCAAGGACGACGCTGGCAAGGCCATCGAGCGCGACATGGGCATCAACGAGCCCCTCAGCCCCGACGCTGTGCTCAACGACTTCAATCCGCACATGGAGAGCATCGAGGGCTCCTTGAAGCCTGGCTTCTCGTCCTCTGGCGCCATGTCGGCCGCTGACGCTACCGCGCTTGGGGCATCCGCCGACTTCAGCGGCATTCTCCCGACGCAGAGGAGGCTGGCCGAGATCACCGAGATGATCCACGTCGCCTCGCTGCTCCACGACGACGTCATCGACGCCTCCCCGCTGCGTCGCGGTGCGCCATCGGCGCCCTCGGCGTTCGGTAACAAGCTCAGCATCCTTGGCGGCGACTTCCTGCTCGGGCGGGCCTCGGTGGCGCTAGCGCGGTTGAGGGACAATGAAGTGGTGGAGCTGCTTGCCACAGTCATCGCCAACCTGGTCGAAGGCGAGGTGATGCAGCTCAAGAGCCAGGCGGCCAGCGAAGGGCAAGAGGCGCATGCAAAGAGCGACCACGCCTCGTTCTGGGAGTCCGAGGGCCTCTCGGCGCACAACCAGGGCCTGGACAAGGCTCAGGCGGTCGGTCCGTCCGAAATGCCCAAGCTGGGGCCGACGCCCGCCCACTTCAGCCTCTACCTCCAGAAGACCTATCTCAAGACGGCCGCACTGATTGGCAAGTCGACGCGCGCATCGACCATCTTGGGTGGATGTGGCGCAGAGGCCATTGCTCGGGCAGGTCTGGGCGGCGACGTGGCGGAGAGGATGAGGCAGGTTCGGGATGCCGCCTACGGGTATGGTCGCAACCTCGGCATCGCATTCCAGCTGGTGGATGACCTTCTCGATTTCGAGGCCACCTCGGCCGCATTCGGAAAGCCATCGGGCGGTGCCGATTTGAGGCTCGGATTGGCGACGGCACCCGTGCTGTACACGTGGCAGGAGATGCCCAACGAGGGCATCGCAGAGATGGTGGCGAGACGGTTCGAGGGTGAAGGCGACGTCGAGAAGGTGAGCATCGAGTTCGCCGGCTGAACGTGGACGGCCGAACCGCCGACCTCGCCCTCGCCGTTGACACAGCTGATCCCACCTCCATACTCGCATCCCCTCTCACAGATGCTCAATCTCGTCTCAAAGTCTCGCGGCCTGGAGCGGACCGCTGCCCTGGCAAAGGACCACGCACGGAGGGCAAGGGAAGCGCTTGATGTGCTCCCGGACAGCGACGCCCGGCAGGCGCTGCTCAAGCTCAACGATCAGGTCATCAAGCGTGTCCGCTAGGAGCGTACCTCGCTATCCACGTCACTACACCCGCAATAACGCCGCCCGACGACGGCTTGCTCATCCTCGCTCTGAGGCTTGCTGAATCTAGATTGCTCACGGCCTTGCATTCGGGCCCTGACCTACCCATCTGCCTGCACGCTCTGCCACTGTTCGGATCA
The DNA here is from genome assembly GCF_000417875.1 of Pseudozyma flocculosa PF-1. Classification (NCBI taxonomy): domain Eukaryota; kingdom Fungi; phylum Basidiomycota; class Ustilaginomycetes; order Ustilaginales; family Ustilaginaceae; genus Pseudozyma; species Pseudozyma flocculosa. The sequence continues at coordinate 715,469 of NW_006920873.1, forward strand.
GGGACCAGTCCTGCCGGCATCGTCTCAGCATCTCAGGCCGCTGACCCTGCCGCGTGATGCCATCACTCGATTTGATGGTATCTGTCAGGCTCATCGCTATCGATCGCACGACAGCAAAGCAGGCCAAGGTCACCGCTACTGGTACAGCTGCCAATCGAACCGGACGGCGCTGCCCCAGGTGTCGTGGCAGACACCCATGTCGACGCTGTCGATCAAGCTGGAGCCGTCGTCTTCGCTACCGAGCTGCAGAAGTTGGACCTTTTGGCCGCCTCCTTCACCGCCGCCGCCGCCACTGCCACCCGCAGCCGCCTTCTGCCATCCTCCATGCTTGGCGGTGTTCGGATCGCCAGTTTTGATGAACGAGAGCCACCTCTCCCTCAGCTCCTGGGCATACGACGTCTGACGAGGAGACAGCCCGCCTCGGCCCGACTGCGAGTGTGTGTCGAAGAGGGCGTATATGTCGTCCTCGTGGCAGACGCGACCGCCGGCAGAGCAGTACGTGTTGCCGTCGTTGCTCGGGTAGGTCATGCCCGTGTGATGAACGGCAAGGTAGAGGTTGAGTCTGGATGCGGTAGACCACGACCCACAGCGGTACAGGCCGTCGGTGGCGGCCTCTTCGATGCTGCACCGCAGCCCGTCGTCGACGTCGTGCTCCGAGGCGGCGAAGTAGGCGGACTGGGCCGAGAGGATGTCTCCGCGACCCTCGTTGAACAGCATGTCCAGAATGTCGCCGGCAGACAGGTCGACTTGCGACATGGGTCCGTAGTTGGCATCGAGGCGGATCTTGGATGCACCCTGGGCCGTAGGCTGCAGCATGCTGCCCACCTGAGATCCGGCTTCGTTCCGGACCGTAGTCATGATGACATCTCTGATGGCGCTGCCGGCGGACTCGATGCCCTGCGAAAAGTAGGAACCGAGAAAGGGCCTCCAAGGTTCCCCGACGGGGATGGAACCGTCCTGCTGGGGCAGCATCGAAGCGGCGTTGTCGCTGGCCTGCAGCACGTCCTGCGCCGACCTGGAGCGAAGGCATGCCAGATCTCCGCATCCCAGCTGCTGCGCAACGCTCTTGCCGAGCATGCTGTTGGCCTGGGCGGTGGCGGGACCATAGTTGGATGGGTCCGAGTGCAGGATGGCGCGGTGGAAGAGCGAGTTGGCGGCTGGAAGCGTGAGGAGGGTGCGGACCATGTGTGCGCCGCTGCTTTGACCCGCCACCGTGATCGAGGAGGGGTTGCCCCCGAACTCGGCAACATGGTCTCGCAGAAAGAGGAGGGACTGGACCACGTCTCGCACCGCCTGGTTGCCCGGCACCTTGTGGGCGCCAGATTCAGCATTGACGGAGGCTTCATCGAGCGTCGAGTCGGTATGGAAGAAACCGAACGCTCCGAGGCGATACTGGACGAAGACGACGAGCACGTTGCCCTCCGATGCGAATTTGCTACCGTCGAGGCCCGAGGCGGTCGAGCTGCCCGAGGTGAAGCTGCCGCCGTGAATCCAGACCAGGACGGGAAGGTTGGAGCCGGATCGGGCCGAGGAGGGTCGGTATAGGGTGATGTAGAGGCAATCTTCGCTCGCTGCGTTGCCGCCTCGGCCTCCATCGCCCGACTGCATGCAGGCGGAGGGGGTCTTGCTGCCATCGAGCATCGAGGACCAAGATAGAAGAGGCTGGGGCGCGGCGAATCGGAGCGGTCCAACGGGTGGCTCGGCGAAGGGCAGGGTGAAGCGATGGGCCTGACGGTCGACCAAGGCTCCGCGGACCTTGCCGAGAGAGGTGGACACTACAAGGGGGGAGGAGGGGCCGACCGGCAGCCCACAGCTTGAGGCGACCGAATGGAGGAGCAGGCAGAGGAGAGGGATGAACCACAACATGATTAGAGAGAAGCAGGAATGATGTTGTCGATTAGAGGGTCGGTTTGATAGCGTAGCGCAGGTATTAGGGGCGTAGTCCAAAGGGCGCTCCTTCACCTGGAAGGAGGCAGACGGCTGGAACGAGGGAAAGGAGATGGCGGGAGCGAATATGGGCCGTCCATCGTCAGCACAGATATAGTCCCTGCGGCGGTGCTTCGCAGGTGCCGTCGGGCCGGGCTGACCTGTGCCTGAGGCACAAAGGAACCTCTGGAGCCAGGCCGACTTGCTTTGGGCGAGAGGTACAGCTTGCTTGAGCATGGACATGGAGCGCCACGCGTCGCCGTGGGTGCGGGGCCACCCGACAGCATCCCCCTTTGTCCTCGGCTGATCTCAGGTACCACCAACAAGGCATCGCCGGCCCTGCCTGCGCGGGTCGCCCGTAAATTGTCGCGTGGTGGGTACGTGCGACGTCGGCAACGCCCCGACATGGTCATCGAACATCACTCGTCCCTTTGTCCTGCAGCACGTCCTAGGTGCACCTTGCTTGCTTGGCGGTTGGATCTCGAATTAGTCTGCTCTCGGATTGGATATGCGTTTGACCACCACATGATGCGAAAGCAAGGTCCCTTTGTGCCGCCACTTTCGCTTTTCGACGCCGCCCCATAAACCCAATCCGGTGCAGACCAGTCGCGTTCTCCTTCTTGCTGCACCAAGACGAGATCGAGACTCCTGCTCCACACTCCAACATCATGCCGACTGTGTCAAATGGGCTGATCTTCAGCTGCGAGCTGCTGCTGCTGCTGCTGCTGCTGCTGCTGCTGCTGCTGCTGCTGCTGCTGCTGAAGCTTCTTCTCCCTCTCCTTTCTCTTTTTCTGTTCCGCCTTTTTCCTGTTGAGCTCGGTCTTGCGCCTCTTCCTCACTACCTCGACGTCCTCGTTGGCCTGGCTGCCGTCGTGCGCCTCTTGGTCCGCACCTTCCGCTTCTGCTACGCCTTGGCCCTCTCGTCTGATGAAACAGGCTACGAAGAAGCCGTTGCAGCTCTCCGTATTGGGGTACTGACCCTCAGAGAAGGGTGTGCCACCTGGGATGCAACGGATGACGCTGTCGGCGATCCTCTCGTCGCCTTGGCACTCGTCGACCTTGCCACGCACCGGCCAGCTGGGCAGCACCTGGGCACGAGGTGCCAGCGTCCATCCGTGGCTGCTCGCCTCGGCGCATTGCAGTGCACGAACGACAACATGCTCGTTCTCCTCGGCGTGGATGGAGCAGGTCGAGTAGACGAGACGCTGGAGATTCGGAACTGTCGCGGTGGCGCGCAAAGGCAGATGACAAGGCGTAGGTTGAGAGGACTGGAGGAATGCAGCGAACAAGGATGCACCTGACGGAAGGAACTCACAGCGCATCGCATGGCGGATCATCAGCAATTGGAATTCTGCCAGCTTCTCGAGCCTTTGTTGCTTCTTGGTCTTGCGCTCCTGTGTCTCGTCTGGCGAGTCAGCGGACGAGACGTCCTCGACGCCCTTGTCCTCGCCTGCGTGCGGCCTTGCTGGGGCATCTGGACCTTCGGCCACCTCATCCGCCTCCTCTGCGTCGGCCGCCTCTTCGTCGCCCTTGAGATGGTCGAGGCGGTTGACGATGCCGCTTCCACTGCAGCTTGGGTCGACGAGCATGTACCTCACGCTGCGCCACGACTCATGCTCTGGGTCTGTCTGCAGGAAGTCCTGGTTGATTGTGGTGACGTTGCCCAGCGCGAGCTCCTTGCCCTTCCCTTTGTCCCTCGCGGGGGGCGATGCAAGTGCGCCGGAGCGGCCGAGGAGCTTGGTCAGGGTCTTGTAACGCGGTGCGGATCGTTCAAAGGCGGTGAGATGTCCGTGGCCTCGCATCAAGGCGCTGAGATGGCTGGTCTTGTTGCCCGGCGCCGACGTGGCATCGATGGCGCCGAGCTCGGCCTGCCGCTTCCGTTTTCTTTGTCCATTGTGGCTGAGCCCGACGTCGCTGCCTTCTGATCCCGGAGCAGTGGTGAGTGCGACTTCTCGCTCCCACTGGAGGGGATCGAGGATCTGGGCCGGCATGCAGCTGGCCAGATCTTGTAAGACGAGCAGGCCGTCGCGGTAGAGTTCGGAGGCGAGGATGGTCGACGTGCTCTTTGGCGGGAAAGCGAGGAGAGAGGGAATGTGACTGGACACGGCGTACTCGTTGCTGGCTACGAGCTCGGTCCTGCCTCGATCGAGTCCAGCCTCTTTCCAGCCTCGTTCCGCCAGCCAGGCTTTCACATGCTGGACGGTGGTCTTGAGCTCGTTGACGCGGGCCCAGCGAGGGATGGTGCGCACGATATCGTCAAAGGAGCGCCCGTCCTGGGCGCCTGCAATTGCGCCGGCACGAAGGTCTTGGATTCGCGACTTGCCCGCCCTCAACTGCAGCTTGACCAGCTCCGAGTGGAGGCGAGCGCGGTGACGCTCGATGGCGAGCTTGGGCGGCCAGGCCTTGGCCGCCTGGATGCCACGGTTCGAAAAGAGGAGGTCGTGAGCGAGGACGAGGAGGAGGGAGGTGGTGGTGGGTGTGCTGGCTGAGCTCGGCGCGCTGCCGTTGCCCTTTGAGGCAGGGGCAGAGGCAGAAGATGTCTTGTGCGGCTTCTGCGTGCCATTTGCTTGCCCTCGAAGTGGTGGTTTGCCGCGTTTAGAGGTGGGCGCTATCGCCGCAGGTGGGTTGGAGGGGGTCAAGGAGCGGTCGGGGAAGGATCTGCGCTCGAGTTTGGCGACATTGACGTGTTCAAGCACCTGTGTCAGGGGATGACGATAGGCAAGGGTGTTTACGAGGAGGGCGAGGACGCGTTTCGAGTCATGGTGGGGCGCAGCGGCAGCCTTGACCGACTGGGTGTTTGCGAGGATTTTGTCGAGGGATGCTGCTGTGCGGAGGTAGAAGTCGGCCATGGTTGCAGGTGGGGCGTGGTGCCGTGTAGAGCTATAGCCGTCGTCGTCGTCGCCGTCGCCGTCGCCTCCGTTGCCTCCAGTCGCTACGTGGCCGTCGGAGGGAAAGAGAGGCAAGAGAGTCAGAGATGCCGCAGCCGAGGAGGAGTCAAAGGAGCAAGAAGAGGGAAGAGGTGCTCAAGGGGTGCGGCTCGCCTCTGCCCCGGCTTGGCCAGGCCAGCTTTTTTCTTGTCGCGTGCAGCCAAGCAGGGCCTCGCCCGAGTTCCGATGTGGAGCAAGAAGTTTTGCGGCAGAAACACCGTCGGTGTCAGAGCAGAGACGTCGAGGGCCGGCCCAGTTGCCACGTCCAAAGTGGCGTCGACTGACGGCCATCAAAGCTAGGGCCACCTTCACCTTCCATCATCCATCCCACCTACACCTCCTCCTCCCTGCGGCCTCCCCCTAAACACACACGCAAACAGCACCGCACCATGGTCGAGTCCACGCGGCTCTACGACATCCTCGGCGTGGCGCCCGACGCCTCCCCCGCCGACATCAAAAAGGCCTACCGCAAGCAGTCGCTGGCCAACCACCCGGACAAGAACCCAGACCTGCCACCCGAGGAGTCCAACCAACGCTTCGCAGAGATCAACCACGCGTACGAAACGCTCATCGACGACGACTCGCGCGCCGCCTACGATCGATACGGCGAAGATACCCCGGGCATGGGCGGCCCGGGCGGTCCTGCAGACATGGACGACTTCCTCGCCAGCATGTTTGGAGGTATGGGCGGCATGGGTGGCATGGGTGGCATGGGCGGCATGGGCGGGGGACCCAGGACCCGGCGGCGAAAGACTCGCGGAGAAGACGCAGTGATCCCCTACACCGTCACCCTCTCGGACCTCTATACGGGAAAGACGGCACACTTCAACATGACCAAGAACGTCCTCTGCTCGTCGTGCCAAGGCACCGGCGGCCGCCCGGGAGTCGTCGAAAAGGAGTGCGTCAAGTGCTCTGGCCAGGGGCGCGTCCTCAGCCAGCGCTCCATGGGCAACGGCATGATCGCCCAGAGCTGGGCCGAGTGCACCGACTGCAGCGGCCACGGTAAAAAGATCCGCGACAAAGATCGCTGCAAGCGCTGCAAGGGCGAAAAGACGACAAAGGCAAAGGCAAAGCTCGACGTCGAGATACAAAAGGGCATGGTCGATGGGCAACGGATCGTCTTTGAGGGCGAGGCCGATCAGGAGCCCGACGTCAAGCCGGGTGATATCATCATCCAGCTCCAGCTCAAGCAGCACGAGTCGTTTGAGCTAAAGGGGCTCGACCTCCTCACCACGGTCCGACTCACCCTCTCCGAATCGCTGCTTGGTTTCTCCAGGACCGTCCTCTCGCACCTCGACGGCCGCCACATCCACGTTACGCGCTCCTCGATCACCCGGCCCGGCGACATCGACGTCGTCAAGGGCGAAGGCATGCCCCGCTATCAAGACCGCTCCCAGTTCCGAGGCGACCTCTACATCCGCTGGGAAATTGACTTCCCCACAGATGCCCAGCTTCGCCTCTCGGAACCCTTCCAGGCACCCTCGTCCAAGGCCAGCGTGGCAGAGGTCCTCGCGAGCCTCCTACCGCCCAAACGGCCTGACCTCGAAAAGAAGGACGATACCATCGAAGATCCCGTCGAGCCTGTGCCCGCCAAAATCGAGCAGTTTGGCAGCAACACCGCCAGAGCCACAGGCGGCCGTGACGACGATGACGGATGGGAGGACGAGGACGACTTCGGGCAAGGTGGCGGACCTGGCGTACAGTGCGCGCCCCAGTAGCCCCTTTTCGCCTTCTTTGCAACTTGCGTGTTGTACAAAAGTTGATTCAGCATACCCCTCCACAGAGTGACGGGTGGCAATAGGTACGACGACGCCGACAAGCAGTCGCTTCCACCACTCATCACTGGACGGACCCGCACCCGTGACCCGGCTTTGCAACTACGTTTCGCCAAAGTCGCCGTGGCCGGTCTGTTTGGCATGCTGCACGGCTTCCTTCTCACCCTTGACGCCCTTGCCGCATATCTTGCAGCAGAGGGTGAAGGTGGCGGTGTCGGTGTAGTAGCGCCGCTTCTTGAGCTCGTCGCACAGCTTTGTAGCTGCCTGGAGGACCGGGTCGCTGCCGACGTCGAGCGCAGCGTCACCCAAGGATGACATCGAGGGGAACAGCGTGGTGCCAAACTCGGCCGGCGAGTCGGGGCTTGGCAGCAGCGCGAGGACATCGTAGTGTCTGTGGTCGTTTGTACACCAGTCAGCGCCCATCCATGCACTGCTGCGCTTGCGGTGTGTTCCTGGGTCACTCACATGCCCGAGTAGACGACCAGGCCGCGACTCTCGTACCCTCGATCCTCGCCGAAGCGATGCACCACGCCTGAGGCTACGTCGATGGAGTCGATCTCGACCTTGAAGTGGTCCGAGAGGATGGACAGCTCAATGGCACCGCCCCACGCCTGCGGCGACTGTATCTTGGAGATGTAGCTCTCCCGCGACTGCCTGCTCATTGTTCCCAGTCGCCGACAGCAGGTGCAACAACGGCGTGAGCAATCCCTGATGAGTACCGGAGCCAGGCTTGTTCGAGATCGACGCACCCGAGAACCACGTCGGGATAGTCCTGTGGCTTGGCTGAGATGGCATCGGCAACGACTGAGGACAACGTGACAGGAGGGCGATGGAAGGGCGATGGAAGGGCGATGGAAGGTGAGGTCGCGTACGTCGGCCTGTACGAAGCAATGGGCAGCCCTTGTTTCTGGGAACTCACTGCCCCTCAGCCTCTGGCAGATGTCGCTGCCCAGCCGCTGTTCGAACAGGAAGCCGACCGAGTTGAAGAGGCAGGAATTGTCATCGGGCACGACCTTGAGGGTCAGGAATCCGTCCCCGCCATCGACTGGCACAGCTACTTGGCCGTCCTTTACAGATGCTGCTTTCCTCTTGGTGGGCGTCGTCAAAGGAGGAGACGGCTGGCTGGCGGTGAGGGAAGGATGTCCGAATGTCGAGGCAGGCGTCGCTTGCGATGGAGGCCGACTGTCTGGCACAACGGACGAGGCAGATGCCGAGGAGCTCTGCTGCGGCTGCGGGGCCGAAAACGCCGAGCTTGATCCCGCCTTCCTGGCTACGACAACCTGGTCGCCAGGCTTGAGCTTGAGCGGTGGCGACGAGAGGAGCAGGTCATCAGGCTGGTCCAGCAGACTGAGGGTGGTGGGAGGATAGCCGGTCTTGACTGCGTCGGACCGGGATGCCATCGACGATTATCCAGGATCGAAGCACGCAGGGGGCAGATAACTAGGCAAATTAGGCGTCGATGGAGGACTCGCCGGAATCCAGGATGACCGAGTGCGCCGTGATCGGAAAGGTGCGGTTCAGGCAGAGCACCCTACTCACGCTCTTGGTTGACTGGATCGATGCCCGAGAGCTCCTGCACAAAGGCCTGCAGGGATTTCAACGACGTTTCGGGCGTGAGCTTGAAGGTGGCGGTGCCCTCCGGATGTCTAAAGGGGGCTGGAGGCTAGGGGTTGCGATGTCAGGTGCCTGATGCTGCGCAACGATGCGGCAGGGCACCGTCGATGCCGACCGCTCACCTGATCCTAATCATCATGAACGTTTCCAAAAGCGGTCCGGGGCCACTGCAGCTATTCAAGGCGACGTGGTCGGGAAGGCGGTCGATGGACAGAATCGAGGTGGCACCGAGTCGACGAAGCAATAATACGAATAATCATGGTCAGTCAGGGGCCCAAGTAACGCCGGGCGGAAGCGGGCCGAGCCGGGGGCGCCGGAGAGGAACCGAAGACCGAGGACGGAATCGAGGTGCCAAGCCATGGCCAGGAGGCCAACGTTGCAAGTCTAGCCAATTCGGGCGGCTGGGTAGCGAGGTCGAGCTTTCTCGTCTCGATATGGAAAGCCAGGAGTAGACGTACGTGCTGCACTGTTCGGGATGGGATGATGGTGGGGCTGCGAGAACCGACAGGCAGACGTCGGCCCGCGCTGTTGCCGTTCGCCGTCCAGCATGGCAGGCCTCGCCGGGCGAGGCCACTGGCGTGGCATGGCCTCCACATGCACCTCAGCGAGCCATCCATCGGACGCGTATGTATCGGCACGCCCGCCCGTCAGGCAGCCAGGCCAGGCCAGGCCAGGCTAGCTCAGGATGTCGACGGGCGGGCAAAACCGCCGACGCGACCCGTTCCGTCCGGCTGGCTCGGCCACCGCCAGCAGAGGTTGGGTCGTGGCGGCCACTCTGGCTATCGAGCATATGGACCCTTCCTACCAACGAGATTGGACCTTGCCGCCTGCGCTCGCAGTGTCTAGGCCGGCGTCACTCTGGCCACCCGTGCTCTGGCCATCCGAGAGATGCCAAGCAATCGCCGTACGCTGAACCTGCCCTTTTTGGTACGAGATGGCCCTCGACCTCCCTGCCGTGTACGGGTCAGAGTCGACGGGGCAGCCAGCCTAGCCATATTGGAGCTTGCCTGTCCACCACTATTGCCGCTCTGTCCTGCCCAGCACCTCATGTTCGAAGGGCAAACGGGTACCGCAAGTGTCTGTGACCGCCCACTTGCGGATCCAATGGGGGGATATAAGAGCGCCTTTCGAGCACACGACATCGGCTCATCCCTCATCCAGCTCATTCACCTCATTCAGCCGTACTCCTGACGATCAACGACCCTTGACGATCCCCAAGCTCCTCTTTCCACCTTCGATTCCCACAATCTCCAAAGATGGCCGTACGTAGCGCCGCAGTCACATCACTGGACCGTCTACCAGACCGCGCATCTCGGTCGACCGTGCGAGGCTGACTTTGTTGACGTCCCCTCGATCCCAGCAGTGCCCCTGCAACAACAACTGCGCCTCTTCGTCGTGCACCTGCGCCTCCGGCAACTGCAAGTGCTCGACCTCCAGCTGCGCTTGCAAGGGCAACAAGCTGCGCGTCGCAACGTGAGTCGCGTGGCGGTCCTCCATCCCCGGCTGCCTTTTGGCCCGCGCATCCGAGCTGACCCGCCGAGGCATCGATCCGCCCACATCCTATCCGCCTGCCCGATATCTTTAGGCCTTGCTCGTGCGAGGGCAAGTGCCCGTGCACCAACTGAGCCTGAGCAACAGTATCAGAGACCATCTGCCGCTGCGACCCGGACGCCTCCGGGCCCTGGTCCTTGCAGCGTCGTTGGTCTTACCCAGTCGTCCAGCTCCGTACCGCCTTTGGTTCCCGCATCCATGTCCGACCTCAGCTCCCAGTTCACTCATAAGTAGCGAAGACGAAGCCCCGAAATATGACATCAGCTTTGACCCTCGGCCGCACCCTGCGACACGGCTGGCCTCAGCGTGTCCTGCAAGCGCGTGTACCGCCGCTGTACATCTGTCAGTAACCTCGTAGGAGACTGATTTCGTATTGCTGTAGACTCCGATGACATTGACACCCGCAAGAAGACGGCAGCGCCGACGATTGACATGCGCGCCTAGAAGGACGACGAGCTGATGTAGAACCACTTGTCGATGCTCGAGTCGATCGGGGCTGCGGGCTGCGGGTTAGCGGCGGGGACGGCCGAGACGGCCGAGTCGCTTCCGCTGACAAAGCCCTTGGAGCCCTGGACCGAGGTGTTGGTCACACTGACGTCGCCGGCGTCGGCCTGGCCCGAAATGAGGCGCTTCCAGGCCTCGTTGCACTCGTGGACGACCTCGGTGGCGTACTTGCGGTTCTTGGCCTCGCCAGAGAAGGCGAACTGGTTCTCGGGCTTGCCGTCGGGGATCTTGTAGATGCGGAACCACTCGTTGGTGGCGCGGATGAGGCCGGGGAGGTGGCGCTCAACGTCCTCGATGTCGTTGAGCTTGGGGGCGAGCGGGTCATTGACGTCGATGACGATGACCTTCCAGTCGGTCTCGCCCTCGTCGAGCAGGGCCATGACGCCGAGGACCTTGACCTGCTTGATCTGGCCCGTGTAGCCGACCTGCTCGCCGATCTCGCAGACGTCGAGCGGGTCGTTGTCGCCCTTGGCCTTGGTGTCTGGGTGGGTGGCCGAAGGGTCCTCCCAGGTCTGGGGGAAGGCACCGTAGTTCCAGATGTAGCCCTTGTGCGGGAAGCAGTTGCGGACGAAACGCAGCTTGCCCTTCTTGGTGTCCTGCTTGAACGGGTTGAAGGTGTCCTCCTTGGAGATCTCGATCTTGGCGTTGGTCCATCGGGGGATCTCGACGATCATGTTGAGGATCGTCTTGGACTCGTCGGCAAAGAGCGGCACATCGTGGAAGGGCGAGGCGGGCAGGCCGGTCTTTGTATTCTCGAGGAAGACGCGGTAGTCGAGGGTGTTGGGGGCACCGACGGCGCGAGTCTTGAAGTCCTGAGCCATGCTGACGGAGCTGAGCTGTCGGACGGTCTGGGAGAGACGTTGGATGGACCTGGCTGCGATCGAAGGGTTCGGCGTCATGCGAAAACGGGCTGCGGGCAGGACAGCGACGGTGCAGGAACAGCGAGAGGGGGGTCAGCAGCGAGCGCGACAGGCCACCGTCACCTTCTTCAGCGTCATCGTCGTTGGGGCCAGTGGGTCAGCCACTCACGGTAAGGCGTCTTCGTAGGATGGTGGTGGGACGAGGAGGAGGGCGGGGACGGCAAGACCAGCTAGCGTAGGTCCAGGCAGGCAGGGAGGGCCTGCCAAGCCGTACGGGCTTCTTCCGGCCAGGGCGGCCAAGTCAGGCCCTGACCTTCACCCGGGGCGGCCGTCGCCGTGGGGCAGCCAGCAATCGATCCCCGCCGCGGTCCGACCAACCCTACAGATGGCCCGAGCTTTCCCGGCCCGAGCTCGATCATGGAAGCTATCATTCTGCTCGGCTCCGAAAAATCCGACTGGATGTCAATCGGGCCGAGGAAGCTCGGTCCACACAGCCTCCCGATCGATGCTATGACGATTTTCGATTTGGCCAGGGTCTCGCCTCCTCATGCCAGTCCGCGATCCGTCTTTTTCTTTCACGCATCCAGCGCCCTTCAGGCCGGGGGCCCGCCCGGCGAGCCTGCCTGTTTGTTCCGGCATCGGCCTATCTTGCGGGTGCGTGGGCATAAGCAAGCTGATTCGCTTACGCCAGACATCTTCGGAAATTATTTCTTCGCCAGGGTCGATCCTTCCAACTTGGCGTGCTTGCCCGAGTGCGTGGCCAGGCGTGGCCTTGCTTTCCATCACGCCTGCGAAGCCCCAGGGAGCCAGGCTGAGGTCGCAGGGCCGGCTCTGCCCATACCTGAACAGGCGTACGCAACGCACGCAAAGGTGCTGCGTCGCACCATCTGGTTGGCTGGCTGACTTCGACGTGACGAAACTCTGGCTGCGGGCCGTCCCGACCGGTACGGTTGTTCGGGTGGCGCCGACTTCGACCTCGCCCACCGTGGCCCTCTTTGGCCCGTAATGAAGGTCAGGCTAGGTCGTCCGGCTTTCACGCTCGCCGCTTCCCGGCACGGCTGGTATTGCAAGAGTTTCCCTGCCTGGCTTCCCCGCCCCGGCTGCCCCAAGGGCCCAGCCCAGCAAAGTCTAGGAAGTGGTGAGAGAGGTTCGGAGGACGAGGTCGAATCACAGCGAACCGTTCGGTGATTACGGAAGGAAGGCGCCCGCCGGCTTCCCCGCACCCTCACTACTCAAAGTCTGTTGTTCCCCGCCCTGCCCAGGTCGCCTCCCGACCACCACATTCACCAACCTCTCACCCGCACTCACATATCCCAACACACACGCATACCCCACACGACCAACATGAGCCAGCCCGGTGACTTTGATGGTGAGTCTCTGCTGAGAGACGATGGCGCGGTTACGGGTTCAGCACTCACACGCGCGTCCCGCCGTTGCGTCCATCTCGTCCAGCCGTCCGCAAGGACATTATCGCCGTTCTGAAGCAGCCCAAGTACGACGATGGATCTGCCGGCCCGGTCCTCGTCCGTCTTGCATGGCACGCCAGCGGCACCTATTGCAAGGAGACCGACACCGGTGGAAGCAACGGAGCCGGCATGCGGTACGAGGCAGAGGGTGGAGACCCGGCCAGTGAGTAGTGCGGTCGAGGTTCGCTGCCCTGTGACTCCGTGCCTCGATCATCGCGGTCGCTGAAACTCAGACAACCTTTCTGCTTTCTTCGCTCGTGCGCAGATGCTGGTCTCCAGCACGCCCGTGTCTTCCTCGAGCCCATTAAGGAGAAGCACTCGTGGATCACGTACGCCGACTGTGAGTTGATCCGAGTAGGGACTAGGGCATTCCACGCAGGATCAACCCGTCCTCTGACAGCTCGACATGCTCCGTTCTGCTTCCCTCTGCGGCCATACAGTGTGGACGCTCGCTGGTGTAGTCGCGATCCAGGCCATGGGCGGCCCCGAGATCCAGTGGAAGCCTGGCCGCACCGACTTTGTCGATGACTCGCTGCTGCCCCCTCGTGGCCGCCTTCCCGACGCTGCGCAGGCCGCCGATCACCTGAGGCACATCTTCTACCGCATGGGCTTCAACGACCAGGAGATTGTCGCCCTGTCCGGTGCTCACAACCTCGGACGCTGCCACGCCGACCGTTCCGGTTTCGAGGGCCCCTGGGTCAACTCGCCGACGCGCTTCTCGAACCAGTACTACAAGCTGCTGCTCAAGCTGCAGTGGAAGCCCAAGAAGTGGGACGGCAACTTCCAATACGCCGCCAAGGCGCCCGGCGCCGACGACGACGACGAGGAGCTCATGATGCTGCCGACCGACTATGCGCTGATCCAGGACGATAAGTTCCGGCCATGGGTGCAGAAGTACGCCGAGGACCGCGACCTCTTCTTCAGCGACTTTGCCAAGGTGTTTGCCAAGCTCATTGAGCTCGGCGTCTACCGCGACGAGACGGGCATCGCGCGTGCCGACAAGATGAAGAAGGTGCCTTCCGAGTACAAGTCTGCGCCGCAAAAGAGCCAGACGCCCGGCGCTCCGGGCGCTGGCAAGGACGGTGAGGCGGCCCCTCTGGCCAAGCAGAACCGCGAGGGCGTGATGCACGCCGAGGCCAAGCTCTAGTAGGCGCGATAGGGATGAATACCACTGCACGTTTCCGATGTCGCGTTCCCGTTTACTTGTTCCCCACCCATAGAGCCACGCTTTGCTGTAATCGTTCAGAAACCCAGAGGGCTACGTGTGATCTCAAGGTGGGCCTTTGACTCTTGAGGGGTGAGGTGGGCTCGGCTTGTGATATGGCGGCAAGACGCGACACGCGACCAGGTGCTGCTGCTCTTGGTCGCTCGCACCACGCGCACCCTAGAGTGTGGCGCAAACGCGTCTTCTCTAGCAAGCTGCGCTGGCGGGGTGACGCTCCGATCAGGCGAGAGCTCTGTCTGTGGCCTGCTTGGAGGCCATTGCTATGCTGTGCATCGTCGAAGCGGCCTGGAAATGCGACCGAGGCGCGGATGCGACGGAGGGGCCTCGAGGCGAAGGAGCTGCTCACATATAACTATACGTGTCCAAAAGGAGGGCCTCCGGGACCAGTGAGCGGGCGAAGCGAGCGAGTGGGCGGAAGCAGGCCTGGCAAAGGCACAGCCAGACCCTGTGCCCTCCACATGAGCACAGCGACACCCACGACCTCGGCCCAGTCAAGTTCGCCACGTCCACGCTGGATCCAACCCACCACCATCCCCGTCAAGCGCATCGATCCCTCTCCCCGTCCGAGGCGCAGCCATGGAACAGGGTGGCATGATACCACGCACCATCACGCGACCTTCCACACGCAGACCCACCATCCCTCATGCCCACAGAGCTCGCCTCGTCGCTTCCGCCTCGGCCTCAGACTCGGTCTCGACTGCCACCGCATCCCTGGCACCCGCCCCAACACCACCTCCTCAACCGTCCAGCGTAGCGCCAGATCGACAGGCGCTGATCGAAAATCAGCTCGTCGATCTCCTCTTCGGCATCCTCTCGCCTTTTAGCCTGGCAAGTCGGTCCCACGATCAAGACTGGACGCAGCGGCTGTGGGCATCCACCCCCGACGCACCGCTGCACGTCAATAGGCTATTGCAGATCGGCCAGGTAAACGCCATCTGCGAGTCGGGCGTCGAGATCAGCCTGGCCCTGCGCCAGCTCGATGGAATGGGATGGTTTCGCGTGAGTGTGCTGCATCCTACGCCCGGCCGTGGCGGGCCGGTGCTGATCCATACCGTGCCAACGTCCGCATGGCACAGATGAGCGACGACGGCTACTCTTTTTACCTCCGGACGCGCGTCCGGGAAGATCTACAGCCAACCTCGCAGCCGTTCTGGGAGAAGCTGGTCGAACAAGACAGGATCGTCTACACCGTGAGCTGGCGCTGCCATGACACGAATTGTAAAAGTCTCGAGAAGCCCACATTGACCTCGTTCGGCTCGCTCGCCCCGTCGCAGCAAGATCTGCCAGCCCATCTATCGACACCGAGGAAAGTCTGCGCCTTTGTGCACGGACTCCTGGGCGACCAATCCAGCAATGACGAAGCACGGGTCTACGACGCCTACCCTCCGTCTGGCGATATGAAGCCTGCCTGGCTCAGCCGAGCCGACAAGCGGCCTCAGCAGCGAACGCGACATGGCAGCAACGACTGCCACGGCGCGAGGATCCGCTTCGCGCAGGCCTTTGTCGTCCTGTCCTCGTCTGAAGCTGCAAGCCAGCTGGCCACCTCCTATCCTTGGCAGGCCAAAGACGTCGGAGACGCTCACAAGAGAAGGTTGCGAATCCTCACCATGTGGGTCGTCAGCTTTAGACTTGGACGTCGCCATTCAGCAGCCCCTCTGACCCTGCAACTTGCTCGCCGCTTGCCGCATTCCCTGACAACAGCAAACAGTGGATCGCACTGCGATCCGAGTACTTTGCATGGCGTGCTCAGATCCTTGAGCATGGTCGGTCATCCCCTCACAGGGCACGACCGGTCGACGTGGCCCCGACGCTGCGGCGGAGCGAAGATGTCGCCGACGCCCGTGCGATTCCGGCAATACCCGACGAAGATCCAACCAAGACCTATCCTGTCGGCACCATCATCTTCCTGAGCAACATCAACCTCTCCAACTCGACGCTCGCGGACGCTACTGCGACGAGCCGGGCCATCAAGGCGAAGCTGGAGAGGCTGGTGCCTTCATCGGTCGGCTACGTCGATCTTCATCCTCCCTCAAACGGCCCCGGTCCCGGCTCGAGGGAAGATGAGAACAAGGCAGGATGCCACGTCCGGACTCCTGATCGATTCACCGCGCACCATCTCGTCTCCCTCCTCTACTCCACCGCACAATCTGCCTCTTCCTTCCTCGACAGCAACTCAGAGGTGCGCATCCTCGACGGAGAAGAGGAAGAGGCCTACTGGGACGGCATCCCGCCAAAGACGCGGAATGCCGCCAAAAAGAAAGCCCTCGCAGCCATCCCGCTCTCGCGCGCAGCCGCAGCCGCGATTCCGAGGCAGGTTGCGACAGCGACGGGAGGCGGTGGGAGCCAGAGCGCAGCCACCAAGCCAGAAGGCAGAAAGCGCAAGGCAGCCCAGGCGTCTGCTGCTGCGCCAAACGAGCCGCAGCAGCCGCCTGGAAAAAAGGTGGACAGGAATCACATAAAATTTGATTGAGAGCTCGTCCACGGGCGTCTGGAAACTTGGCGTCCAGCTTGCCCCCATCGTCTGCCTCAGAACAGAGCCTGCGACTGCTCGCCGTCCACAGATCGAGGGAGAGGGGCAGATGTGGGGTCGTCAGCCTCGCCGTGACGACGCGGGTGAGGCCAAAATTCCAACTTACCTGGGTCATAGGCAGCGTGTCGGCGGGGGGAACGGTGCAGAGCTTGCCATCTGCGAGGACGTCGTACCTGTCGCGCCCGTCAGAGACGCGCGAGGCGAGCATCGTGCGGAGCCAGAGGGTCAGTCGGGCGAGCGTGTCTGGGCGAAAAGGGAGGCGACACGGGAACTTACGTTTCCGGGTCGACCGAGATCGAAGGCATCTTGTTGTTGAGCTTCATGTCCCTCTTTGAGATGGATCGGCAACCCTTGACGGCTTCCGCCTTTTTCCTGAGCCCGTAACTCGCGATAGTACCTGATCGATGTGAAGCGAGAACGTGGAAGGAGGGGAGTCACCAGTCAGCGAAGCGTTCCTCACGGAAGGGCGGTATGAGAACACAGGGCGCGAGAGGAAACTGATCGGGAGAGCGAAGCCTACCGTTTTGAATGCTGATGGCGCTGACGAACACCCTACTGTTCCAAGCAGCCGCCCCCGCATTTGCGCCGTGCATCGGCCGACCATAGATGGGCTGGACCGTGGGGATCGAAGCATTCGCATCGCCCATCTGCGCCCACGCAATCTGGCCGCCCTTGAGAACAAACTCTGGCCGGGTCCCGAAGTTGGACGGGAGGTAGAAGACCAAGTCCGCTAGCTTGCCGACCTCGATCGACCCGACCATGTGCGAGATGCCGTGAACAATGGCGCTGGTGTACGTGATGAGGGAGGGGGAAAGCGTAGCCGTCGTTGAGCTCCCGAGTTCTGACCGTGTTTTGACAGCCTGATATGGTCACGCCAGGCATACGCTGCGAGGCACTTACGGGTTGATGGTGTACTTCGCCACGTATCGCTTGACTCTCTCGTTGTCCCGCAAGTCTGCATCTCCGCCATCGGGCAGATCCTCCTCTCTGAGCGGGCCGTTCAGCCCGCGCATCTTTGCCGCTGTCCTCCAGGATCTGGCCACCACCTCGCCGATCCTGCCCATGGCCTGGCTATCGCTTGAAATCATGCTGACCGCTCCACTATCTTGCAGGACGTCTTCCGCCGCCACCGTCTCGGCACGGATGCGCGAGTCGGCAAACGCAACGTCTTCGGCGATATCCTTGCTCAGGTGGTGGCAGACCATCAGCATGTCCATGTGCTCGTCGAGCGTGTTTTTGGCGTACGGCCGCGTAGGGTTCGTCGAGCTGGGCAAAACGTTGGCTTCACCGCACACTCTGATAATGTCTGGCGCGTGCCCGCCGCCGGCTCCCTCCGAGTGGTAGGTGTGGATGGTGCGGCCCTTGAACGCGCCAATGGTGCCTTCGACGAAACATGATTCGTTGAGCGTGTCGGTGTGGATGTTGCACTGTACGTCGTACTTGTCGCAGACCGTCAGGCAGGCGTCGATGACGGCAGGTGTGGCACCCCAGTCCTCGTGAATCTTGAGGCCCGCACAGCCCGCCTTGACCTGATCCTCGAGGCCGGGCAGGCCTGAATCGTTGCCCTTGCCGGTGAAGGCGAAGTTGAGCGGTACGTTGTCGGTCGATCGTAGCATCGTACGGATCTGGTCAAGGCCAGGTGTGCAGGTGGTCGCGCAACTTCCGGCCGATGGACCCGTACCTCCTCCAATCAAGGTCGTGATGCCGCTCGCCAACGCCTAGCGGTTGAGGAAGCAAACCCTGCGGCGTCAGACCTCGTCCATCGTTGGTACCACAAAGCATCGTCTCCAGGTGCTCACCTCTTCATGCAGGCCGGGACAGATGTAGTGGACGCTGCAAAGTGGGTGGGAAGCAGGCATCGATCAGTGGTGACGAACCTTGGATGGTCTGTGGACCGCTGCGCCCGGTCAATGTTAGGCCCAGCTCGGCATAGATCTTCTTATCGGCCCGACTCACTGTGCATCGATCGCACCTGCGGTGACGATGAATTTCTCGCCGGCAATGACCTCGGTGCAGGATCCAATGACCATGTTGGGATCCACGCCGTCCATGATGCCCGGGTTTCCTGCCTTGCCGATTCCGACAATGATGCCCTCCCGGATCCCGATGTCGGCCTTGACGATGCCCCACCAATCGACGATGAGCGCATTGATGATGACGACGTCGAGCGTCTGCGAGTCGGCCCGTCCCGAGGCCTGTCCCATGCCGTCACGGATGACCTTTCCACCGCCAAACTTGAGCTCATCGCCATATTTTGCGAAGTCGCGCTCTACCTGAATCCAGAGCGGCGAGTCACCAAGGCGCACTGCGTCGCCCACGGTTGGACCAAAGAGGGCAGCATAGGCGTCGCGGCTCAGTTCAAAAGGCGGAATTGGCTGGTCGTCGACCATTTCGGGGCCTTTTTCGTTGGCATAGCCGGCAACCTCGATCCGGCTTTCGATGGCCGCCATAGCCTCTTGGGTGGTGAGGGCATCGAGCGGCCCCGATGCGAGGTCGTTTCCGCCGGCAAGGATGCGCGTGCCACCGATGTCGACGAGCGTCACGGTACGCGAATCGCCGGGCTCGAAACGAACCGCAGTGCCTGCGGCGATGTCGAGGCGCTTTCCAAGCGCGAGAAGGCGCGGGAAGGACAGGGCGGCGTTGGTCTCCAGGAAAGGGTAGTCTGCGAGGTCCCTCGATCGTTAGCATTCCGAGCAGCTATAGGCAAAGAGGCGGTGCCGGAGACTTACGTGATCCGACCTGGATGGGGCGATCACCCGTATTGGTGACCTTGACCTGGACGCGGGACCGGCCGGGACAAAGCTGAATCGGACCAGCTCCCTGCTTGACGACCAGGGCGCCCGGCGTGCCTTGATCGAGGCCCGGCATCGTGTGAAAGAGGGAGGGATCTGGTGTGGGAAAGAAGCTGCCGTATAGTGCGGCGGCAGCATCGCCGCTGGGGGTGCAGATGGGTTGGTGAACGGTGACGAGGAACGAGCCGTCGGGAAAGGTGCCCTCGACCATGACCTCGTGGAGTAGCTCGGCGACGCCGGGGAGGACGTGGCATCGACCAAGGAGCGTCTTGCCATGTTGCATGAGCTGAGCGACGGTGTGTTGACCATCGCGGATCCTTTCGTGCAGCACCGTGGCTGGTGCGCCGAAGGCAAGAGAGGAAGGTGCGAGGAGGAACCATGATGGGGCCACCACGGGCCAGAGTCAGAAAGAGAGTGGGCGCGTGGGCTTGGGCTTGGGCTTGGGCTTGGGCTTGAGCTTGAGGGGTCGCGCGCGCCTTTGACTCACCAATGAGTGCGGTGGCTTCAGTCTGGTTTAGCCTCACGCCCCGAGCGAGCCTTTTTTGGGCGAGGGTACCGGCATGGTGGAGGAGGAGCTTGTCCTGCTCCCTGGGTAGCAGATGCATTGCGTGGTGGACCGTCAATTAGCGCCAATCGGACACAGAGGAGCGAGAGCGTTCGAGGCGGCGTCAACAAGTGTCGAAGGAAGGCGGCGGCCGTAGTCCAGGTGGTAGTCGTGATGAGACGGTGGACGTGGAAACAGCCGAAGCCAGGAAGGCGATAAGAACGGAGGGGTGGAAGGAGAGGGAGCCCCCACGTTGGGCTGCGTCGCCGTCCGCACCGAGCCCGCTCACGGACGCGGGCCGCGGGCCGCTGGCAGCAGCTCAGAGATAACGAAGCACGACGTACGGGCCTGCCATGTGGAGCAGGTCGCTTGGCACGCACAGAGACCCACCACCCCGGGGCTCATGCTTCCAGGACAGGAAATCAGCATCGGGCCAAACTGAGCCCGATGCATCACGGCAGCATGAGGTTGGCCCGATACTACAACGGCCTGGGGCCTGGCCTAGCCCTCCTGCCCAGGACTGGCAGCTTGACTCTCCTCCATCTCCTCCTCCTTGCACACACGTACCCTCACTGCTCTTAGCTTTTCTCCTTTGCAAGAGCGAGGCGCCCGGCCCAGACTCTCTGGCAGCCATGCCACCGTCGCCATTGACACGTTCAGCTGCGCGGTGGCCAGTACTCTCAAAGGGCAAGCCAGCCGACCTGCCAGGTCGTCGCTGCTTCTCCTCGCGCTCCTCGTCTACAAGCTCCTGCTCCGCTCCTCTGAGCTTCTTGGCCATGTCGACGCAGGTGAGCAGGCTCGCCTCTGTATATCGACCCTCCATATCCGTGCAATCCATACGCGCTCAGCTGACGAGCGTGTGCCCTGCGCGGTCACCCTACAGCTGGCGCCGAGATGTTTCCCGGTCGCAGCACCGCACCCACACCATTTTGGCTCCCGTCTCATCACCACCACTAGCAGCGCTACCCCATCGGCAGCATCTCTTTCAGAAAAGGTCAAAGCCCTGATGCGCTCCTCGGCCCAGCCAGTCGCGCTCGTGACATGCTTTCTTCCTGCGTCGGCCGGCAACAGCTCCAGCAGACTGGTCCACGGCGCAACTCTGTCTTCGTTTAGCTCAATCTCCATGTCGCCGCCGTTAGTAGCCTTCAGCATCAAGACGCCGAGCAGGCTCGCCGATGCCCTCGTATCGGCATCGCCCAGTCCATCTTCGTCCGACTCGCAAGCGGCAGCAGCGAGAACGCAATCTTCGCAGCCGTTACCGCCCGCAGCTAGAGCAGCAGAGAAGCAGGCGACGCGGCCCCATTTCGTTGTCAATCTCCTCGGTCAAGACCAGGCAAACTTGGCAAGAGCCTTTGCTACGCCAGGGATAGAGCCCTTCCCGTACGGCCGTGGTGCTTCAAGTCCCGACAAATTCGGCACCGGGGATACGGCGGCCCAGCAACCCCGGCGGACAACGTCACCGCGAGGGAGAGCACCACATCCATTCGACAGCCACGACATCTTTCCGTGCCACGAGGCCGACGGGATACCCGTTGTCCGTGGCTCACTCGGGGCCCTATCTTGCAGCCTCGTTGCCGACATCCCTCTGGCCCAGCTGTCGGTCGGATCCAGCCAGGAAGGCGAATTTGTGGACCAGAGCGTTCTCTTCATCGCCCGGATCCATTCCGTCATCGACAAGCCGACCGAAGCGCAGGAGCAGAAGCTGCCCCTCGTATACTGGGATCGACGCTTCACCACCGTCAAGGACGGACAAGGACAGGAGTGAAGGAGACAGCAGCCGTCGTTCCCAGCTTGCCTCTTCGCCATGTCTCGGACCTGGCGGGCGAGACGACATTTTCTGGCGCGATCCACCGGTTCGGCCAGGGATGCGCGGGCCGGATCCGCACAGAGGCGGCTTGGTCGATGTGCTTGGCAAACACGCGTGAGGTTTGCTCCGGTTTGCGTTGCGCGCCCCTTCGAGGGGCGCATATCAAGACAGGAAGCCCTTGATAGCCCCGCCAACGTTGGCCACGTCGATGAGGAAGCTGTCGTGGCCGTGGGGGGCGTCGATCTCGTAGTACCTCACTTGATCGTTGCCGTTCAACCGAAGGCACTCTGCGATCTCTCGCTGCTGTTCGACGGGAAAGAGGATGTCGCTCTGGACGCCGATCACCAGTGTCGGGATGTCGCCCAATCTCGAGAGGCCCCTCGCCAGCGCGGGGACGTATGCGTGGGCGGCGGGCGAGGAGAGGGTCGAGATGTGCTTGCGAGCCCGCGGTCGGGGCGCCGGGGCAATCTTGGCGCCGTCCTCGCCGCACGAAGGCGCCAACCCTGCGCCAACCTCCTCGCCGTGGGCGTGGGTACGTCGCCGCTCGACATCGGCGAGGGCGTGGTCCGACATGTCAAAGAGGTCCATGGCCTTGGAGATGTAGATGAGGGAGTTGGCGTCGTACTTGAGGCAGAACTGTTCGCCCTGATGGTCGAGATAGGTCTCGATGAGGAAGTCGGGGCACAGTGCAGGGTCCAGCTCTTGCTCGACCGTCTCGCCGCCAGGCCCGGACCCGCCGATTGTGCTTCGCTGCTGGGCGGCAGCGGTGCTAGAGGCGATGCGCCGCGCCCGTCCGAACCTTTGCTCCCACTCCGGACCGCTACGGTAGGTGAACGTGGCAATCTGCCGCGCCAGCTTCATGCCAGTGTGCGGAGGCAGCTGGCCAGGCGCGTAGTAGAAGCCCCGGTTCCAGTTGGGGTCCGACATAAGGACGCTGCGCTGGGCGTACCGCAGCGCGATGCTGGCGGGGGCGCTGCGGGCGCATCCGCTGATGCTGACCAGCCTGCCGACACGCTCGCGCTCTAGGTGGGCGGCGGCGATACTCTGCATGCCGCCCATGGAGCTGCCGATGCTTGCATAGAGTCGGTCGATGCCGAGGTGATCGAGGAGGAGGAACTGAGCGCGGACCATGTCAAACACGCTGAGGATGGGGAAGCGGGTGCCATAGGCGGCGCCGCTGGGGTCGAGCGGGTCGGGCGAGGATGGACCGGTGGAGCCATAGCATCCGCCGAGGACGTTTGTGCAGATGATGTGGTACTTGTCGGTGTCGAGCGGCTTGCCCGGACCGATGAAGTCCTCCCACCACCCCTTTGCGGTGTTCGAGGGTGTGCTGGCGGCATGCGACGAGGCCGAGAGGCCAGTGTGGAGGAGGATGACATTGTCCCTGGCTGGCGAAAGAGTGCCCCAGCTCTCGTAGGCGAGCTGGAAGGATGGCAGCTTCCCTCCGTAGTCGAGGGGGAACTCGGTGGGATAGTGGAACGTCTGATAGCCGGATACGACCTTGGTGTAGGATGGTTCGGGTCCGTCGTCTTCAGCCTCGGTGGATGGTGCTGGAGTGTCGTCGGGCTGCTGCTGCTGCTGCAAAGAGACTGCAAGAGCGGGACCCTGACGGGCGTACTGCCTCCTCAGACGTTCTGCTCGCTGCTCGTTTGCGTCGATGCAGGGGAAGGCGGCCGATGGGTTCGAGGATGAGGGCACGCAGGTCGAGGCCAGCTGCGCGAAGCTGCGATGGGGTTGGGTTGGCGTCTTGTGGTCGGAGGATGCGCAGGCTGATGGAGCTTCGCCGAGCCTCGCGTGTATCGTCCGCGCCAGTCGTGGGCGGCGTGAGCTGGGAATCGCCGAAGGTGCGAGTGATGGTGCAGGTGCAGCAGAGGCAGAGGCGGCTGCCAGAGCAGGTCGACTGACGGTCGTCGATCCAAAGAGCAGGCGACTGGTAGACAGCATTGCGGTCCGCGACATGGCGGCGATGATCAGTGGGGGAGGTGGTGGTGGTGGTTGTGGTGGTGGTTGTACTGGCGACAAAAGATGGGACCTCGGTCGCAGCTGGAGGTTGTGCCGGCTGGCAGGTCCGGCTTCCCGGTGGCGCGCACCACGGCGGACCCTGCCTGACCTGACCTGGCGGCTTGCTCACGCTTGCGCTTGCTCTTGCTCTTGCTCTTTGCTTGCTGCTCGACCCGGCCTACAGTATGTATCGATGCCGGCCTAGGCCAGGCAGGCCGGGCCCTCGCCACGCCACGCGAGCGAAGGCGCAAATCTTCGCGTCGAGCACGCCATTCAGCTGCGGGTCTGCATGCATCCATGCATGGGCGCCCACCTCCACTTGAGAAATCGCCGGGCAAATGCCGGCGGGCGGCCTTTCAGCACAACCCACCGCACCACGCACACCAAAGCCTGCCAGCCTGCCCAGCCAGAGCCGCCTCCAGGGACAGCGCATGCAACACGGGGCAAGGAAAACGATCAAGAAGAAACCAAGCAAAAGCGACGACGACCAGCACGTTGCCAGCCCCCAACGCCCATCACCACCATCACCACCATCACCACCATCACCACCACTGCCACACTGCCACTCTGTTGCGACCTCCCACAAAGACGCTAAGTCCCTTCACCCTGTCGTCAAAACCCCACCCATCGCCATGGTCCAGTGCGTCTCTTCCCGAGGCATCGACGCCGCGCTGCTCGCGACAGAGTGACTGACCATCTCCTCGTCTGGCTCCGTTCCTCCGTCCCCGACCACAGCGCCGACGCTGCTGCCCTCCCGCCCGACGTTGTGACAAAAGCCGACCTCTACGACCACCTCGAAAGGTCACTGGCCTCCCTCATTGACCCCGACACCGACTGGATCTCGTCGCTCTCCAACGCCTCTTCGCTCATCTACAACTCGCTCAACCGCTTCCCGGCATGGCAGGACAAAAAGATCAACTGGGCCGGCTTCTACCTCCTCTCTGGCATCATGCCCTCGGCGGCCGCCTCGAGAGCAAAGAGATCTAGGCCCACACTCCTCCTCGGCCCCTTTGTCGGCCTTCCCGCCTGCCAGCTCATCTTCTCCGTCCCCGGAAAGGGTGTCTGCGCAGATGCAAGCTCCCTGCTGCCGCCCCGTGTCGTCCGGGTCCGAGACACCGAGGCCTATCGTGAGCAGCACCGACGCCTGCTTGCTCAGTGACCCGGTCGAGTGGCGTGGCTAACAACCCTGTATCTCCCCTGTCCCACATCGCCTCGCTCCGTTCTCGCAGCCAACCACATCGCATGCGACTCACTATCGCGCTCCGAGATCGTCGTTCCGCTCCTCCTATCCCGCTCGCGCCTGTCGGAGCAGCATCGAGCGGCTCTCGAGGCGCAGTCGCCGCACGACGGCTCGGCGCCCACCGAGACCGAAGACCGATCCTGGGCAGCAAGAGGCACCGATGATGAGATCATCATTGGCGTCCTCGACATCGATTGCGAAGCACTCGACGGCTTCGACCAGGAGGACGAGGACCGGCTTCGCAAATTGGCCAGGCTCATTGTTGATCGGTCCGCCTGGTGAAAGGCCTGGCTTGCATCGCCCAGAGTCGCACGGCGACTCGCTCGAATGCGTCGCGACTGGACGAAGTAGAAAGACATCAATGATACCCTTTCGAAACACGCAGGCATCACCGCGGTGGTTGTGCGATCGCTGAGGGTGAAGCTGCTCAGTGCGGTCTCCAAAAGGGGGAAACAGACGGGCAAAGGGGCGAAAGGGCGTTGCGCAGCCGGCTGTGCGCTATTCGTCCTTGGCACTCCGTCGGGTGGGAGCGCGGCTTTGAAGCGTTGTGACAGAAGGGCCAAGCGACGTGGCACCAAACGACCTGATGCTCGACGGACCCGATGTCGCCGACTGGGCGGATAGGGAATGAATTGGACGCCATGATCAGCAACTGGCCCCGCTGCCGCAATCGCGAGCCTCAAAAGCTTACTCACGCCGCCAACGGTGCTGGCCAATTCTGCGGCTTCACCTTTCACGCCCGCGACGCCTGCCTCTGCGCCGCCATCACCTTCGAGGTCCTCCCAGCGTTCCTCTTCAGCCGCCTCCACGAGTCGACCCCTCTCGCCGGCTGAAACGCTGGCACTCTCCCCGCTGATGCTGCCTCCGACCTCGGTTTCTTCCTCTGTCTCCTCGTCGAGGCGACCTAGGACCCTCCGGGGCAGCGACACTTCGGGCGATAACTCGTCGGGAAGGAGGTCCGCGCCTCCTCCCTCGTCCAAGCCCGTCATGCGCCGGTTCTCGACGGCATCGCGCAGTCTGGCGCTTTGGACGGCCTCGGCCCGCTCAGCCGCGTCCCTTTCCCTCAGGCTGTCGAGCGAACGCAGCCGCTGCAGCTCGACTTCTGCATCTTCCTCGGTCTTGAAGCGTGGCAGGGCTTGCGAGGGCGCAACGCCTTCCTCACGACGATGCGTGGAAGCGCGGTACATCTCGCCGTCCGTCTCGGTCTCGGTTCCGTCGCCGTCGGCGCCCGATCCTTCGCTTCGCTTGAGGGACTCCGACTCGCCCGTGTAGTCCGATGCGACGGCTTCGGTCTTGAGGTGTGCTCCCCGCCGTCTCGACGTCCGTTCCGTCTGAAAGTGCTCCTCGGTCTCGAGCGACAGTGACAGCGGAGTGATTGACGAGGTGTAGATCGCTGCGAGTGCCCACAACGTCAGGGCCGTGGCCAGCTCGAAGCCCAGGAAGAGCGAGGTGAAGAGGAAGAAGGACAGGAGAGGATAGTGATACATGAAAAACCTGCAGCCGCAAGACGGCGACAGCAGAACGGATGTCAGAACGTCTGCCCGCTGCGATCGACTAGCACGCAGTCGAACAGTACTCACCGAAGGCCCGTCAGGTGGGCGTCGAAGCGAAGGCTTGCTGCATAGGTCTGCAGCTCGCCACGACTGGCCCTGGAGACCGAGACGTGATTATCGCGTCTCGCGGCGGCATTCGTAGGGAGGTAGCCTCCGCCACCTCCCCCGTAGCGCCAGTATCTCTCGGCGTCGTGGCGACCAACCGTGACGCGGCCGTGGGTCACTTTCCGATCGCTTGCAGGGTCTGCGGCCACCGATGAAAGCGGCGGTGCATAAGACGAGGGTCGCAGCACGACACGGCGGAGGAGCGGCACGCTGAGGATCTGCGAGTTGGGTGGCGACCTCGAGGGCGGAGGGTTGCGGGAGATGAGCTGGGAGATGCTCGAAAGGGCCCTGACCGGAGCAGGCGAATGCGTCAGAAGCGTCGGACGACTAGCACGGAAGACGGTGCCCGCGCTGCGCGACCTGAGGTCTAGCGAGACCATAAAGTTGCCCAAGTCGAGATTGGCCTCGTTCAACGGCACTCCCAGCTCCAGCGTGACGTCGTAGGCCTGGTCTTCGGCAAAAAAGTCTCCTCGACTGCGCGTGTCACGTCCGTCGAGCTCCGGTCCGTCGAAGCGGAGATCGCAGAACGGCGGCTCCTCGTGCCTGAGAGTACTCGGCAGTGCGTCGACGAGAGAATGCAGCACACGGCCATGGACCAACGAGGGTGGCGGGTCAGTCTGCGCCTTGGCCGTCATGCTGATTGTGGTGCAAGGCTCCGACTCACCCGTACTGGAGCCAGACATCCTTGCGTAGGCCGACCTCGGGGACCCAGGCGCGGTAGAATCCGACGTAGCTGACGATGGCCGCGGCGAGAGCTGTCCAGAATATGGCTCCAAGCACACCGAGCCGGACGACGATGCGATGCGTCCTGGGCGAGAGGATGATGTCGCGGGTGGTCAAGAGGAGCGTGCTCAGCGGCGCGAGAATGACTCGGTCAATAGCGATGTTGGGCCATTCGGCCATCGGCGGTAGCTCCGTTATCCACCGCACAAGTGCGGCCAGCGGAGGAATCAGCGGCGGTTGAGGAATGGGAGGCTGCTCCCACTTGACGCCAGCAACAGACTGTCGAGGAGCCGGTCGGCCATAGCCCTCTGGACTCGCATAGGCGTCGAAGGTGGGCCGCTGGCTGTAGGTGGAAGATGAGGCGGCACCAAAGCCGGCAGAAGGGGAAGGGCGTGACATCCTCGCGGGGTACATATGCCACCTGCGATGCTTCAGACGTGCAGAATGAATGATGATGGTGGTTGACGCTCAAGCCCTCCACCACCTACGGACCTGCCTCCCCGCATGTGAAACCACTCGGCGTCCGTGCGCCCCTTCTGCCTCGGCCGCCAGCGGCGCTTGTGATGCAATCTCGGAAGTCGGGAAATACAAACACGGATATTCGAGACCCTTTCTGAGTTTGGACAGGATTGGGAGGGAAGGAGAAAAAGGTAGAGAAAGCAAGACTTTATTTCAAGGCAGGCAGGCAGGCAGTCAGAGAGCCTGTGTGCGTGGGCACATATGCCTGGCAGCCAGCAAGCCTGCATGCCCACACACTTGGGCCAGTGTGGCCTCCACTTGCTTTGCATGTCTGTTGCCAGCCAGCCAGCCTGCCCACCTGCCAGTCAAGCCAGTCAGCTTCATGCTTGTGCACCTGTCCAAGCCAGCCAGCCCAGACCACTTGCCCGTCCACCTACTCATGAACTTGACCCACCTGCCTGCGCACCGTGATGCAGAAGTTGGGGCAGGGATTGCGAAAATGTCTGTCAAATCACCAAAATCCTTCATGCTTGGATGGCTCTCCCCACCTTTCCTTGAGATGAGACTCAGAGATTGCTGTTAGGCTAAGTTTCAAACATAGCTAGCAGCAAAAGTAATTCCCGATTTTTCCTATCGCACAGGCTGTGCGATCCAGGAATTGAGAGTCGTTATACTTGTGCAATCTGAAATCCTGACCACTCAGAGTGGATTTCAGATCGCAGGCAGGAAAAATTCAGGATCTCAGACCGCAGCTGATCGCACACCTGCTGCGATCTGAAAAATCGCACAAGCTGGCTGCAGCTGGATTTCCAGATCGTTATACATGTGCGATTTTTTGAACCAGATCCTGCTGCTAGCTATGAAAGTGGGTGACATGCAAGACCCTTCATAGCTAGCAGCAGGATCTGGTCCAAAAAATCGCACATGTACAAGCATTTGGAAATCCAGCTGCAGCCAGCTTGTTCAATTTTCCAGAAGCGCACAAGGTGTGCAATTAGCTGCGATCTGAGATCCTGAATTTTTACTGCCTGCGATCTGAAATATCAGATTGCAGAATTTTCAAATCCTGGATTGCACAGCCTGTGCAATGGGAAAAATCGGGAATCATAGCTAGGGGCAGGCTTTAGGCTACAATTTCAGATATCGTAGATCTCGTACGATATGGCAGTGCCGTAGGAGATCGTTAATCCCCTACGGCACCCAGATGCCGTAGGACCACCTACGGCATTTTTG
>NW_006920873.1:745522-746272 GCF_000417875.1 Pseudozyma flocculosa PF-1
AATTTTGGATTGCAGCTAATTGCACACCTTTTGCGTGTCTGGAAAATTGCACAAGCTGGCTGCAGTATGACTGCCATATCTTTATACCAGTGCGATTTTTGGGACAATCCTCCTGCTAGCTATGACTCATACAAATCTCTACGTTTGGCAGCTCTGAGGTCTCAATGATATGGCAGAATGCAGCAATAAGCGCCAAGGTTTTCAACACTTTGAAGGACAAAAAGTCGCAAATATTCATAGCTACCAGAAAACTGAGCTCCTGATATTTTCCATGGCAAAAGCTGTGCAATCCAGGATTTGAGAATTCTTATACAGGCATAGCTACCAGCAGGGTCGGGCCCGATTTAGGTCGTAGGCAGGCTACGATCAGAAATCGGGCATTGAATCCTAAGTACGATTTTCCGATGCGCGGCCTAGCTACGATCTAGCTGTTATGGCAGCCCCAGCAGTGCGGTTCCGAGTTGCCTGGGAGGGTCTATATTGCCCTGTCAGCTAGACCTGCCAGTCGGCGGTCTAGCTGGCGCAATGGTCTTTTTCCCGCGTGTCGCCCACTTCGGAACTCGGCCTAACACTAGCTACGATCTGACAACGTAGCCCCACCGGCCTGCCTGCCTGCCTGCCTGCCTGCCGCCCGACGCTTCCGCACAGTCAATGGCCGTCAATCATCGGAATCCTTGGAGACAGCTTTCCGAAGATTCCAATGATTGAGCTGCTCTTCCGCTTTGCTTCCGCCCTGCCTGCCAGCTTGCC
>NW_006920873.1:747574-748241 GCF_000417875.1 Pseudozyma flocculosa PF-1
TTTTAGCGCATCGACGACGCTGCGCCTGGCACAATTCTGACAATGCTCCTTCTCTCCGTCTCACCAGCAGCTGCCGCCACCGAATCGACGCTGACCCCGGCCTGCCCTTGCTGTCGACCCGCCCCCCCCCCCCCACCCCCTGCTGGCGTAGGTGCTGCCGCCGGTCAATGGTGCTAGTGACGGCCCTGGTATTTGCCAGTTGTACGCTTGTCTTCAGTTGCGTCGTTGTTTGCAGTAGCGTAGATAGCGTATTTTGCAATCAAAGCTAGTGTACGTGATTAATAGATCGTAGCCTGCACTTTGGTCGTAGCCTGGCTACAATGCGAAAATCGAAAGTAGGGCTAGTCTAGCTACGATCTGAAAATTGTAGGCAGTATACGACCTGAAATCCGCACAGCTTGTCTAGATCCATAAATCGTTTGTGTAGAAGGATCTCCTACGATCTGAAAATCGTAGCCTGGCTACGCCTAGCTATGATATGCCAGATTGTAGGTTGACTCTGCTGCTAGCTATGCCTGAATTTTTCTTGCCTGCGATCTGAAATCCACTCATAGTGGCCAGGATTTCAGATTGCACAAGTATAACGACTCTCAAATCCTGGATCGCACAGCCTGTGCGATAGGAAAAATCGGGAATGACTTTTGCTGCTAGCTATGAATCCAAAATC
>NW_006920873.1:748261-749156 GCF_000417875.1 Pseudozyma flocculosa PF-1
CGCGCAAGCTGGCTGGCTGGCGCGGCTGACTAAGCTTGCGCGCGCGCAAAAAAAGTGGAGGCAAGGCCACGCCGCCGGGCCGCGTGCGTGCTCACGCAAGCTCGCTGCCTGCCTGACCGCCCGCCCGCCTCGATATAAAGTCTTGCCCCGCTCCACCATTGCTCCATCCCTCCCGACCACTACCATTGGCCCCTCGCCCGCCATTGGCCCGTTGCCCGCCATCGGACCCTTTGCCTGCCATCGACCCTTGCCCGCCATCGGACCCTTTGCCCGCCATCGGACCCTTCGCCTGCCATCGGACCCTTTGCCTGCCGCCGCCACCTGACCAACATCAACGTCACCCACCGGCATTGACGTCGCCAACACCACTCGCGTGCTCCGCACCAACGCCACCACCGACGCTGACTTGCTGCCACAGTCAACGCCAACTGGACGCCACCACCAAGGCCAACTCGACGCCACCGCCAACGCCAACGCCAATTTGCCGCCATCATCGATGCCAACTTGCCGCCACCATTGACGCCGACTCGCTGCCACCACCACCGCCCAGCCGCCATTGCTCACGCGACCAAGGCTGCTTCTCGCTAATGTGAGTAACAAAGCTGTCCACCCGGGGTCGCCATCTGCCGATCTTGGGCGTCGTGCTGACGTTGGTTCTGACACGCACCACGCACTTTGCCGACCACCAAGACGTCAGCAGGTGAGTTGTATCCTCTTTCAATTCCGTTGCTTTTAGCGCATCGACGACGCTGCGCCTGGCACAATTCTGACAATGCTCCTTCTCTCCGTCTCACCAGCAGCTGCCGCCACCGAATCGACGCTGACCCCGGCCTGCCCTTGCTGTGACGCCCCCCCCCCCCCCCCCCACCCCGCTGGCGTAGGTGCTGCCGCCGGT
>NW_006920873.1:749176-800501 GCF_000417875.1 Pseudozyma flocculosa PF-1
TTGCATTTTTGCGTGTGATCTAAACCCTGGCCAATGTGTGTAAAGTTCAGATTGCACTTGTACAAGAAATGTCAAATCATAACTTGCACAGCCTGTGCAACTGGGGAAATTGATAATTTCTCTTGCTTTCAGCTGTGAGGTCAGGACTCCACCATCTGTCAAGAAATTCTACAGAAACATCAACCTTTTCTTAGTTGACATCATAGCTAGCAGCAAAATGAATTCATAGCTAGCGTCAAAGGGCAGGTGAATTTGGGCCGTAGGCCACCCTACGGCATGTGATTGGGAGATCGGGGGTCATATACGCTAAAAATGGCTGTAGGCCTGCCTACGGCCAAAATCGGCAATCTCCTACGGCAATTTGGGGCCGTAGGGCTGCCTACGGCCATTTTTCGAAGGGGCCCTACAGCATTCTTGGCCGTAGGCCTCCTACGGCCCTTGGCCGACCCTGACCTGCGCAGAAAATGGCCCTTTCTGCTTATGTCAGCTCAGCTGGCCCGGCAGTTAGGATCCAGGATCTCAGATCGCACCTAATTCATAGCTAGCGTCAAAGGGCAGGTGATTTTGGCCGTACGCCAGCCTACGGCCTGAAATCGGGAAATCGGGGGTCATCTATGCTAAAAATGGCTGTAGGGCCACCTACAGCCGGAAAATTGGGGCGGTAGGGCTACCTACGGCCATTTTCTGAGGGGCAGCTACGGCATTTCCAGCCATAGGGCCTCCCACAGCCTGACGACCCTACCCTGCGCAGGAAAATGGCCCTTTCTGCTTACATCAGCTCAGGAGGCCCTGCGCACGCGCGCTGGCCCCTTTGCTACCTGGCCCTTTGCAAAATCCATCCGCTGCCCGCCTGCCTCTCCTGCCCTCCTACCACCACCACCCGGTGCCAGCCGCCATCACCTGGTGCCAGCTGCCACCACTTGCCAGCAGCCGCCACCACCCGCCAGCATCCGCCAGCCAGCCGTCAGCCAGCCGACAGCGCAGCCAGCAGCCAGCCAGCCCGCCAGCCGCCAGCCGCCAGCCGTCAGCCCTGCCTGCCGCCCAGCGCAGCCACCTGCCCGCCAGCATCCGCCAGCCAGCGTCAGCCAGCCGTCAGCCCAGCGCAGCCACCCGCCAGCCCAATCCAGCCCCCTGGCCCAGCCAGCACCCGCCAGCCGCTCGCCAGCCCAGCCCAGCCGCGTGACTCAGCTGGTACCTGAGCCAGCCAGCCAGCCAGCAGCCACCCAAGCCGTCAGGCCAGCCAGCCGTCAGGCCAGCCAGCCGCCAGCCAACAGCCAGCCGCCCATCCAGCGCAGCCGCCCACCCAGCGTACCCGCCAGCCAAGCGCAGCCGCCGCTCAAGCCAGCCAGCCAGCCAGCTGCCAGCCAGCTGCCCGAGCCAGCCGCCAGCCGGCCCAGCCAGCCACCCGGTGAGCTGCCAGCTGCTGCTGCTCCGCACTGCTTGCTTTCCGCCCCGCTGCCGCCGTCAATCATCGGAGACTTCGGAGAGGCCCTCTCCGGCGTCTCCGATGATTGAGACCACTAACCGCTCTGCTCTGCTCCGCCTGTGCACAGCTCACCTTGCCGATGCCTGCTGGTGTTGCCGCTCTGGTGAGTTGACAGTTGCCGCTCTTCTTCTGCCGCTCCGCTGCGCGCAGTTGCTGACTCCTTTGCTCCCCTCTACTTGCCTGCTCCTCCCTCATCCCCTTGCTTTGCTGCTGCCGCCCCGTCGCCGCACGCAATCACCTGCCTTCCTGCCTCCTTGCCCTGCAACCCACCAATGCTGTTGCTGTGCCGCCGCACATCAGTGTAACTAGATTTTGCAATACAATGCCGGTAGAATACATACGGCTGTGGGTGCGAGGGAGGGCCTACGGTAGGCAGGGCGTAGGGTGCCTACGGCATCTGGGTGCCGTAGGGGATTAACGATCTCCTACGGCACTGCCATATCGTACAAGATCTACGATATCTGAAATCGTAGCCTAAAGCCTGCCCCTAGCTATGATTGCACGTTTTGTGCGCTTTTGGGGAATCACACAAGCTGGCTGCATCTGGATTTCCAAATGCTTGTACATGTGCGATTTTTTCGGACCAGATCCTGCTGCTAGCTATGAATGGTGGAACTGTAAACATGGCTATGCATGCGTGCTTTACCTGCGGATATGGGGATTGTTGGTGTCCTACGGCCCTGCGGTGCGTAGGGGTCCCACGGCCCAAAGTTCGAAGTGGTAGACCGTCTGAGTACGACCGTGGGGGTGCGAAGGAGATCCCAGCTATGTTTGCTTCTTCATACGACGTGCCGGCATGAAGGGAGTATCCGAGTCGGGCCGCGTTTCCGCTCTAGCTTGGTTTCACGGGCGTGCTCGTTGATGCAACTTCCTGACTGATGTCGATCATTGACCCCAAGTTTCCTCCTCGTGACCGTCCATCCCACCGGTGCGCTTCAAGGGCACGGCAGCACTCCCTCCTAGCAGCTCTGAGCTGATATGATCGCGAGCCAACGGCGCGATCTATGTGGTGCCTTTTCGGGGAGGATGGGTGCGTGCAACGGACCAAAAATATACATGCATCCTTCAACGATGCGAGTTGGGAGCTGCGGGGACGGGCCGATGCGAGAGCGCCTAGAGCTTGCCGGCCTCGATGCCCTGCTTCTTGAGCGCGTTGGTCAGGCGGTCGCGGACGGCGTCAAGGAACTCCTCGGTGCTGTAAACGGGCAAAGGATAGGGCGGGGACAAGAGACGAGGGGAGTAGAAGATCAGTCAGACCAAGGAGTCGAAAGACACGTCCTTGCACAGGCTCGAGGGCAGGGCGAGGGACGCACCTGAGGTAGTGCTCGCGCTTGAGGTTCTTGCCGTGCAGGCTGAGGGCGAGGTCCTTTGTGAGCTGGTTGTTGTTGACGCAGTCGATGCACGCCTTCTCGAGCTCCTTGGCAAAAGTGACGAGCTCCTCGTTCTGGTCGAGCTTGCCACGGTGGGCGAGACCGCGGGTCCAGGCGTAGATCGACGCAATCGAGTTGGTCGACGTCTCCTGTCCCTTCTGGTGCTGGCGGTAGTGGCGGGTGACGGTGCCGTGAGCGGCTTCGGACTCGCAGATCTCGCCGTCGGGCGTGAGGAGGACCGAGGTCATGAGGCCGAGGCTCCCGAAGCCCTGGGCAACAATGTCGGACTGGACGTCGCCGTCGTAGTTCTTGCACGCCCACACCATGCCGCCGTCACCCTTGATGATCTGTGCGACGGCGTCGTCGATGAGGCGGTGCTCGTACCAGATGCCCTTGGCGTCAAACTCCTTCTTGTACTGGGTGTCGTAGATCTCCTGGAAGACGTCCTTGAACTTGCCGTCGTAGGCCTTGAGGATGGTGTTCTTGGTCGAGAGGATCATGGGGTAGCCCGACGAGAGCGCCATCTTGAAGCAGGCATGGGCGAATCCGGTGATGGACTCGGTCGTGTTGTACATGCCCATACCAACGCCTCCGCCCTCGGGGAAGTTGAAGATGTCAAAGTGCTGGGCGGGCTGCGACGAGTCTTCGGGCTGGAAGGTCATGGTGAACTTGCCCTTGCCCGGGGCGACAAAGTTCTGGCAGCGGTACTGGTCGCCAAAGGCGTGGCGTCCGATGATGATGGGCTTGGTCCAGCCGGGGACGGGGCGGGGAATGTTTTCGACGACGATGGGCTCGCGGAAGACGGTACCGCCAAGGATGTTGCGGATGGTGCCATTGGGGCTGAGCCACATCTTCTTGAGGCCAAACTCCTTGACGCGCGCCTCGTCGGGCGTGATGGTGGCGCACTTGACGCCGACCTTGTACTTCTTGATGGCCTCTGCGGCCTCGACGGTGACCTTGTCGTCGGTGGCGTCGCGGTGCTCCATGCCGAGGTCGTAGTACTTGAGGTCAATGTCGAGGAAAGGCAGGATGAGCTCCTCGCGGATCTTGTGCCAGATGATGCGGGTCATCTCATCGCCATCGAGCTCGACGACGGGGTTGGCCACCTTGATCTTGGCTGCGGAGCGGAAGGACATGGTGGGCGGTGGGCGCGGAAGTGGCGAGGGGCGGACGAGGGGGGAGGCAAGGTAGCGCGAGACGGTGGCGAGCGAGATGGAGCAACTCAAGTTGTCAGTGGCAGGGCGAGACGGAGACGGAGACGGAGCAAGGTGGTGGTCGCGATGACGAAAGAGGGGCGTCGTGGTGAGTGGTGGGGCGATGAGAACCCAGTGGGGAGCGGGCTAGATGTACCTAGCACTCGGGCGAGGAGGGGGGGCTGCCGCGCCGCTGGGACGAGGGGGCGGCGCGGAGGAAGAAAAGCCGACCGACCGAGGGGAACGGAGGTCTCCGGCCGCGACAAGCGGGTTGGGGACGGGGGGCGCCAGAGGGCAAGCAAGCGGGCGTCCGTGCGGGCGGGCTGCACCCTCCCTCCGGCTGGCTGGCTGACTGGCTGACTGGCTGGGAATTACGGCCTGCTGCTTCTCTGCCCCGTGGCCAATCAAGCGGCCGAAAAAAATGGCGAGCGCCGTTTTGAAATGCGGGGCGCCAGGCCAGGGCCAGCCGGGCGCGCGGGGCAACGACGAGGGCGGCGGCGGGGGCAGCGCAGCGAGGAGGAACCGCAGAGAGCGGATCAGGGATTAACCCTGCCTGGCTGGCAGCCTCTCTTCCCCCACGCTCTACGCTCTGCGCTCTGGCCAGCCAAGGCCAAGCAAGGACAGGCTGGCCAAAGTTTGGAAGAAATCAAGCAGGCAGGGAGCGTCCGTCCGTCCGTCCGTCTTCCCGATGGCCTCGGCCGGCCGGCCGGCCTCCTGCCCGGCCTCTGGCCCTCGCCTTGCTGGGCTGTCCCCCCACCCCAGCCAGTCCCGCCTCTGGTCACCCGCCGACGGCAAAAAAGGCGCGATCTCCGAACCGAGCAGTAGTCGCCCTTAATCCGCCTTGGCCCTTGCTGGGTTCTCGAGGACCTCCCTAAAGCCGGTGCCGATATCAAGCGAATCGGATGCGAAACGGGGCGTGACATCGGGCAGCGACACCGCTCCAAGGACACTCACCGGCAGTCATGGTCGACGAGAAGCTCCGCATGGCGAGCGCCTGGTGGAAGCTTGAGGCCGGGCCCGACGCCGATGCGGCAGGAGCGTAGGCAGCGGCGGCGCCCCGAGACGCCAGAAGCGGCGAGTGGGACGCACGACCGAGTTCCAACATCGGGCGATGGGGGCGGGCCAGATGGGCAGCCGCAGACGACGTCGTCGAGAAGCCACGCGACCCGAGCTGGAGGCCGCGGCTGGCGGCTGTGGTGGCGATGCGGCAAGAGGGCATCTGATTTGGACGTCACAGAGGGGCACGGAGCAGCGGAGGAGGGCTGGTT
Organism: Pseudozyma flocculosa PF-1; assembly: GCF_000417875.1. Classification (NCBI taxonomy): domain Eukaryota; kingdom Fungi; phylum Basidiomycota; class Ustilaginomycetes; order Ustilaginales; family Ustilaginaceae; genus Pseudozyma; species Pseudozyma flocculosa. The sequence goes on from NW_006920873.1 coordinate 754,494, forward strand.
AGCAACATCATCTTCCAGGAACGAAAGGATGGCCAGCTCGAACCACGGCGCCGCACAGGCACGGCAGAGCGAAAGCAGCATGCGAATGAAGACGAGGTCGCACAGGCAGCCGGAAATCGAAAGCACCGTTAAGCGCAATATGCCAGACGAGGGAGCACGGTCGGTGTTGGGACCGCTGCGACGAGCTGAACTGGGTCGTAGGCGGGCCGGCTCGCAGATGTGAGCGACCAAGCGAAGCAGCGGTAGTCGTTGTGATGTCGGGTAGCCCATATTCGGCCAGCCGGGGTCGACGGTGCCGCAGAGATGGTGAGCCTGACGACGTAAAGCGTGCGATGCCTCCGCGTCGGCGAGATATTGATGGATCTTTGCTGGTCGCAGGTCCATGCACCTCGACCATGAACTGTCCAGCGTGGACGGCTGAGGGCGATCTGGCTGCGGTCGAGTCCGCGATGCGGTCGACGAAGCTTGCTGGGGATGGAGCGCAGCGAGCAGACCACCAGCCTGGGCTCACCTTGGGTTCTTGCTACGTTTGGTTGGGCCAAGGTCAAGGACGTGGAGTGGTAGAGAGGTAAGTCGGGACGAGACAAGCTGCCGATTGCGAGCTGGACAAGCAAGGAGAATAGGGGCACGGCGGTTGGTGGTGGGGATGACAGCGGGCCGACCTCGTCAGGAAGAAGTAGTGGACGTGCGTCTGGGTCGCTTGCAGCAGCAGCCCGGATGGCCGCCAGGCTGGAAGAGGCCATAAAGGGCCCGCGGGGGCCACGGCCGTGAAACTGAAAACAGCGGCCTGCTCCACTTTGCACCTGTCCTAGTCACCGCTTCGTCCCGGCCACAGTCTCGGCCGGCAGGGGGCGTGTGTCGCACCGCAGGCATGCCACCTCGCCAGGCCTGGCGAGGCAGCGCTCGTCGTGATGGGATAAGAGGGGCTGCGATGGCCAGGGCGATACAAGTACAGGAGGGATAGAGAGATGGAACTACCGCTCAGATGACGGTGTTGCTGAGCTCAATGTGTCGGGGCAGCTTGACAAACGTGTCGCACCCGTGGCCGTACAGGCTGACCAGGTCGAGCGAAGACTGATTCTTCCAGTACTCGCAGTAGATCTTGGCCATGGGAAGGCCGTAGCCCAGCCCCGCCAGCGTACCCAGCCCGGAAGCGAGCCCCATCTTGCCCATCTCGGCCAGCGCATCGCCCCCGGTGCCACCCACCGCCTGCATCGCGTACGGCCCGCCTCCCGTCTCCTCGGCCTCGTCTTCTTCGCTCCTGCTGCCGTCCGACGACCCGGCAGTGGTAAAGGCGTAGGAGAAGATGTGGGGCAGGTTGCTGGGCGAAATTCCGCCACCCTGGTCGCGGATCCGCAGCGAGATGTGCGAGGCGCTCTGGGCAATCGTGACAATCACGGGCGGCATCTCGCCCGGCGACTTGGAGCGCAAGTGAGCCTCGGTAGTGGCGCGGTACGAGTTCTTGAGCAGCTCCGTCATGACGTACTCGAGGTGCACGGGAACGCCCGTGTACGTGGCCTCGAGGTCGCCTTCGAGCTGCAGCTCCGGCGCCGACCCTAGTGTGGCCTCGCACAGATCCCGGACAAAGTCGGCGCACATCCTCGTCATGCGCGCCGGCGAGAGCTGCGTCTCGATGATGCCGATGGCCGTGGGCGATCCGTAGGCGTGCGCGCTCAAATCCTCGGGCGACGAGGGAGATGGCAGGTCTGGGTCGAGCTGGTGCAGGTTGTTGGAGAGCGCCGGGCGGATGTGTTCCATGCCCTGCGAGGTGGCCGAGAGGGCAAGGTGCTGCTCGGCGATCATGCGGATCGCGACGCGGCTGTGGATCGCCCCGTCGAGGAAGGAAGAGATCTGACGAGCGTCCATGTAGCGCTTCGACTCTTGGAACCCTGCGGGGGTGGCAGATGTTGCAAGACGAAATGGGGGGCGTGTCAGTCTCGCCTGGTCCGCTGCTGCTGGCTCGAGCCTCGCTCGCGGCGACTCACCTCGGGCCAGCGTCGGGATGTTTTGGGCGTGGGCACTGACGAGGTCCTCGAGGACCGCGGTGAACTTGACATTGTCCTCCTGCGTCTGGATGGGCCCGAACTTGGCAATGGTCTCGAAGCTGCCAGCGTACAGCCTGGCAATCTTTGAGATAAAAGGATTGCTGCCTACGATGAAGGGAAGCGCCCTGAAGCCGCCGACGCGGCGGGCGAGGCGGATGGGCAGCTCGCGCTGCGTGTGCTGCGCCGAGGCGAGGAGCTGCTGGGGCGTCGGAGGCTGACCAGGCTTGCCGCCCTGCGCCATCAGCTGTCGCAGCGTCAGCGGTGCCGGTGAGAGGTTGAGGTAGCGGGAGAGGAGGTCTGGCGAGGCGCCAAACGTGGAGAAGGAGGATGGTGGTGGGTATAAGGGCTCTGCGTCTGCGCTGCTGGATGGGGGCAGGAAAGGTTCTGGCGGCGGGAAGTAGCTGGCTTGAGGGGTGGTCGACGTCGATACGAGACGAGTCGCTGCTGGCAGTCGCCGTCGACTGGCTCGCAGCAGCAGCGGCGGCGCTTGCCGTGCGGCTGCGAAGATGATGCGCGGCATCGCCGTGGCGCTCAAGGTGCTAATCGAGGCTGCCAACGAACAGCAGCGATCGCAGAAATTGTTCCGTTGCGTTTGGTGGAGCGGCGACTCTGGCGCAGTGTAGGGCGGCCTCTTTGGTGAGTGCGATGCAAGCAACGGCGGGTCGAGCAGTGCTGGGTGGCCGTGTCGTTGCTGGAAGCGGCAGAGGTGGTGATGGGGCAAACGAAAGCGACGAGTCAGACATTCCCTTTGGATTGGCTCGGGCGACAGGAGACGACGAGTGGAGGGCACGCACGGACGTGCCTCTGAGGGGGAAACTGCTGCAGCAGCAGCGGCAATCCTACTGAGCAGCATGCTCAACAGCTTGCTCGTGGCGACTTGATCGCTGCTCAAGCCGCCTTGACACCATGTTGCAAGGTGTGAAGATGTGTGTGCAGCTGAAATGGCACTTGCAGCACTGCGGTAAAGCTGCAGCAAGTCGGCAGCCGGCACGGAGCCAGCGCGGGATCGCCGCAGCCCTTGCAAATGGAAACCGCTAGACACAACCCATACTCACCAGCAAGCGTCTGGCCTGATTGATAGCGCAGGTAAGATTAAGCCAAGTCGGAAACAAGCACACCAGGTGTTGCCCTGTTGCCTACTTTGCCCATCCACCGCCGGACGCTGGAACCGCCAGCGCCGCGCCAAGTCAAAATCACGCGCACAATCTGCAGGCCGATGAAAACGATGGCATTACTACCGATGGTATGGAAATCAGGACAGAGCAGGAAGAAGGGGGTAGTCGAGCCCCTACGACAAAGAGGGGGCGGGAGTCGAGGGACGAAAAAAGGAAAGAGAGTGGGTGTGATGACGGGGCGATTGCACATCTAACGCTGCGACTTGGGTGCGAGCGAGATGACGGGCAGGGTAAAGTACGAGTTGTTCTTGGTCAACATCGAGGCCGTTCCGAGGTAGAAACCAAACGCAGCCGTGATGATGCCCCAAGCTGCGGCGGTGGCACAAAAGCGAGTGCAACAAGGGGGGATTGTCAGCTCGACATCGTTCGGGAGATGGTAAACAAGAGCGAAGTGACAGCAGTGAGCACTCACCACCGCCGGCGATCTTGAGAGTGTGGTTGTCGAGGTAGTAGTGCAGTCCGAGGAGGATGAACGTGATCCAGAGCGCGAAGATGAGCGCGAACAGAGCGACGGATCCGCGGAGGGACGCAATCTGTCACACGCGGCGAGTCGAGGACCAAGGGGATTCGGAAGTCAGTTCGTGGCAGGAAACGTATCCTCCTCGCTCACGCTTCGCACTCACGAGGTACACGGTCGTGATACCGAACCAGATCCAGAGGTAAAGGCCGATCGCGTCCGCCTCCTCGCCCGCGAAAGGCGATCCCGTAGCGTAAACACCGGGGCGACCGTTGTAGGTTCCCGTGATGCCAAAGAACGGAATCTGAAGGAGGGAAAAGGCGGGGATGGTCCGGAGCGGCCGTCAGCACCCCGAACACCATCCCAAGTCATCGCAGAACCATCTTTGGACGCCGGCAACATCACAAACGTACCAATATCATCGAGAAGCCCCACCAAAAGAGGCCTGTATGACACGGGAAAAGCGAATCAGAGCATGTCAGGGATGTGTAGCGGGTGTAGGAGGTGCAGGAGGGGTGATGTTGAGCAAGGGGGCGAAGGGGGACGCGACGCGGCGGTAGCAGCTCGCGGGTGGCGGCGACAACGACGACGGCGTCGGGAATGTGGAGGCAGGTCGAGTAGTGGATGCTTACCGAAGCTGCAGAAGACGGTGGCGCCAAAGGTGTTGCCGCAGGCAAACTCCCACAAGCCGGCGAGGTACTGGGCGCCACCACCGAAGCTGTTTTCGAGGTCGACGAGGCAAGAGGAAGTGCCGATCAGCATGTTGCTGTCCTGCTGGCGACAGGACATCGCGGCATGGTAGGATGAGACACTCACACGAGGGCGTAGGAGAGAATGGCGTTGGGGACCTGGACACCGGCGGCCTCGACGTTGTACAGCGAAAGGAGAAGCGTCGTGGTCGAGAAGCCAAAGACTGTCGAAGCACGGAATAGAACAGCAACGGGCCGGCCGTCAGCGGAACGAGTCTTTCAGGGAATTCCAAGGGCCATGGAACTCACCTCCGAGTGGCAGCGGGTTGGCGATCCTGCGGTGTGCGTTGCCGATGGCGATCAGGTCGTCGTCGGCGAGATGTCCGCCGGCGGTGAGCTGGCGCTTGAGCGAGTAGCCCTGGGCGTGGTACTGGGGAGCCTGGTGCGCGATGGTGCCGTTCCCATTGGCGGCGTGCTTCTCGTTGTGGAGCGAGCCAGAGTTGTTGCCGTTGACTTCGGTGCCCACGGCGGTGTGGTTGCCGTTGGCGGCGGCGGTGTTGGGCTCCGTCATCGCGTAGCCGGAAGACATGTTGGGCGCGCGGTCGTTCACTGGTAGCGGAATAGGTGGCGGACTCAAGGGAGGACGGAGGTGGTGGTGGTGGTGAATGAGGAGGATGGGATGGAAGGGGAGGGGAGGGGACCGATGGAGAACAAGAGTAGTGAAAGGACCAACGGACGATGGCCAGGATGGTCGACAAGGGGTTGCGGGGGGCGGTCAGGTCGTTGTCCTCGTCGGACTGTGGGTTGTTTGGCAACGGCCACTCGCTTCTCGTCTGTCCTAGAGCGCGGTACTTACCTGGGACTGCACCACGGAGAGCTCGAGGGCCTTTGCCCCGCCAAAGGGGGGCCCCGCCGCTTCGTCAGACGTATGTGCCTGGCACTGGGTTGCGCTGGCGAACTCCCGACTAGAGCCCTCATTCCTGTTACTCAGAGTAGTGCCCCCGACGGCACATCCACCGCTGGGACCGGATCTCGTGGGTCTTGGTCCGTCTGGTCTCGGCAAGTCTCGAAGCGATTGCAGGACGGCGTGTACCGGTAGCCGGGAAGAGTGCCGGGTCAGCCTGCCATAGGCGGACAAAAAAAGGGGAAGTCTTGCGATGTCTGCCCGCCATCTCCGGAACGAGCGAGCGGAAAGTCAACAGAACCTGGTGGTGACACACACCACGCACGATGCGGTGCCTGGAGAGTGAGCTGATGCGAAGTGCGTACACGAACAAAGGTGGCCAGAGCGTCTCGGGGTGGACGGTGGTCGGGCCACGGACGAGGCCGAGAAGCGACGACGAAGACGAAGACGACGACGACGACGACGACGACGGCAACAAATGCGGGGTATGTAGGCAAGCGAGCGGGCAGGCAGGCAGGCACGCAGGCAGGCAGGCAGGCACCGCGGGCTGCGTTAGCGTGGAAAGGCTGGAAAAAGGAAGGTTTTCCACTCCAGCGGGGCATGCTGGCTGCCATGCTGCGCCGCCGATAGGCGGGGGACCAGTTGGTGTCATCGACCGGGTGTTTCATAAACCAGCAGCTGTGCACGCTCACACTACTCCTGCTTTGCACTCTGATCGAGCAGTGCCGCTTATGATCGAGTACAGTAGGAATCCCTCTCGCCGAGGTGGCCTCATGACCTACCGTTCTCGGCAGAGCGGTGACGGCGTGTTTACGATGTCTTGATGCCGCGCCGCACGCGGAGAGCCGGGGGGGAGTCGGCGGGTGTCACTCAAGGGAGGCCCGTGGTCCTCGAGATGCGGGGAATGGGCGTCTACGGTGCTTTAGCCGTGTGCGACACCCTAGCCTGCCGGTCCAAGCGAGCCCATCCAATGGTTCGGCAAGCCACCTTTTCTCCATCATCGCGCGGCGGCGACGGCGGCCGGGGAAGCAGAAAAACACGCGCCCCCCCGCCCCCCCGCCCCCCCCGCCTCCTGTGTGTGGCTTGGCTGCGCGTCGTCCACCCGGCTGGCCTTCCGTATCTGACCTCTAAATCGAGCCACTTCGATCCACTCAGCGCACAAGCGGCGATGGAGCTGGATATTCTTGGCGTGGACGAGAGGGGGTAGGCGAAGATGATGAGCAACGATCGACGCTCGGCGGTGGCGCTCCGAGTGGCATCCTACACTATTGTACAGAATATTTCTCTATGCATCCATTCATGACGGAAAGCGGAGAGAGGCCAGAAGTCGACAGACGGTGCTCACTACTGTATCTGTCACACTACTGATTTCCTGCCTGCTAGGATTACCGTCAGAGTATCGGCATACAGATCAGCTGGCCGTCTGCCAGGCACAGTACGTAGTAACCAGGAGACAAATTGGCCGCGATGGAGCGTCGCAAGTCCAACTTCCGACGCCGCCGGGCATCGGCACGTCGCCGTTCCAAAAAGAAAAAAGCGACGAAGGCCGCGCGTCAATAATTTTGCTCGGCTTGACGACCGGATGGTTGACACTCCGCCTTCCACGAGGAAAGGGGGGCCGAAAGCAAGTGAGACCTGGCCAGGCACCCACCGGTCCCTACGCAAGTCCCCCTCCCCTCGGGACAACAACTCCGTTTGCCGTGCCGTATTGAGACCTCTGAAGTCCGTGACTCGGTCGTCGCCGCCGTCGGGTCCAAGCACAGCGCAGAAACACCTTTGGCTTCACCTACAGTAGGTACCTACGTAGCGAGATCTCGCTCCTCGAGGAGGGGGAGATCAAATCAATAAGAGAAAAGCTACGCGGTAATCGCCAAGGTGCGTCGGTAGCGGGGAGAAGCGTCGCTTGACTGCGATCGGCGGAGTTGGCAGGCCTCGCAGACCCGCGAGCATGTGCCGTTGCAGCAGTTACGTGGAGACGAGGCATGCGTTGCAGCTAGCCATGCCATGACGAGTGCCAAGCAGAGGTGAGCGCCGCCGCGCCTTTTTTGGCGCTACCGTACGCTCTCGAAATCAGACGAGAAACGAGCGTGGATGGAATACGGACGGCGGACCAGGACGAGCCGAACAAGCGGGAGGCTGACCCACCAACGTATGTACACACACTTTGGCATGCTGGATGCCGTGGTTGGACTTTGCTGGGGCGGATGTACATACACAGGCCGCACGTTGGTGGCGGGGGGGGGGATGCGATGGTGGTGGGGCTTTGCGTTGACTTTGTGCGCGCGCTGGCGGTGGCCTGCGCTTTGGATGTTGCGTGCGTCTGCGCGGGGCGTGCAACGCTCAGAGGCAGGTACAGACGAACCTCCGCGGCGACGGCGGGTCAATGCATGCATGCAGAAGCGGGCGGGCGCGCAGGTGGACCGGAGGCAGGCAGGCAGGCAGTGAGGCAGGCCTCGGGCATGCCGGCCTAACTAGAGCCTCTGACACAGACAGACACGAGTCGAAATGCGGGGGTCACCGGTACGCGACTGCCGAACCTCGCCCAGCACCTGGCTGGCTCCATACCGGCTTGGCTTTGCCTGGCACGCCCTTTGGTGCCTCTTCTTCCACCTGGACAGAGGATCGCAATTTGGTTGAGCCGGAACCATCATTGCCGAGTCTCGGTGCCACCTTGTAACCGTGTCCCATATGAGTACACCATGCCTACCGCGCCACCTGACGGGCTAAGCGCCCGTGCCGTGACCTGGAGTCATGAGAGAGTACGAGTGCGGTGGTACGGTACTCTGTAGGTAGGTACTCTGTAGGTACCTAACCGCAAGACGCCCGCTAGGCGTCCCGCCGTCTCGATCTTCGGCATCGCCCTGACGGGCAACACATACAGATGAGCTGAAGCTCAAGACCGCCGCTCCTCGGCTCGCTGATGTCGCCCGTCGACCAGCCGTGTGTCACCCCCGCATCGGTCACCGTTCTGCCCCTCGTTGGTGTCATACCGTGTCTACCGTATCCCCGCACCAGAGTCCCGCCCGTTCTTTGTGGAGCCCCGACGCACGCCTTGCCCTTATTCCCCCGTGGGTGTTTACCCCCAAAGCCCGGCTACGCCCGCCCCCGTCTGTCTGGACTGTTTCGTCTCCTTGGTCGTTCGCAAGCTTGCACGACCCCCTCTCTCTAACCCTCCCCCTTTCCCCTCGACCTGACCATTTTCTACTCTACGGACCCGCAACCCACCTGCTCCTCGCCCCTACCGTCGCCACCACCACCACCACCACCACCCTCCCTGCCCTGGCCATCCGTCCGCCCCCTTCCTACACCAACCGACCACCAACGCTCACGCACAACTGCGAACCGCGACCATGACCACCCCTTACCGTGTGCCATCGCTCAAGGCCCAGTTTGGCCTGGCCGAGGACCCCAATGCCCCAGCCCACATCACCACTTCGGCCGGCCACAAGCTCACCCGCACAATCACACCCGGCGGCCATGAGCTCGACTCGACCCAGCCCGGTTTCCCTGTGTACCACCGCAGGATCGCAAAGTGAGTCACAGCGTCGTGGAGCCATTGCTGAACAAGCGTATGAGTGGGAGCGAGAAGGCTGACTGCCCCGCTGCCTTGATCATCCTCGCATCACAGCCCCGTCCCGTTGATGTCGATCGCCACAGGTGCCTCTCTCATGATCCTGGTGCGTGTCGGACAGGCCACTATTGGCTTGCCTCCGGCCAGCATCCTCTTTGACGTCCTTCTGACCCTTTGTGCCGCTTGTCGATCGCCTTTCTGCCGCTATGCAGGGCTTCGGTCTTTGCAAGATCCGCAACATTGAGAACTACACCATCTGTGAGTTGCTGACCGCCCAACACAGTTCCGCCTCTGTAGTCTCGACGTGTGCACTTACACGTCCCCTGCGTACCTGCCCCCATCGCAAACAGGGTACACCGTCGGTCTCCCCCTTGGCATGGTGGGCAACTTTACTGCCTGTGAGTGCCTGCGTGCGGTGCCGTGCCTGTCGTGCCGTAGGATCGGACAAGGTGGCTGACATCGGATCGCATTCCCTGCCCCGCCCACATTGTGTAGCCATGTTCGCCTTCGCCGAGGGTTCCACCTTCCTTGCCACCCTCGCCGGCACCCTCGCTGGCCTGCTCGGAGGTCTTGCCATCTGCTGTGAGTCGTCGGATGTGTCGCGTGTCGAAACAGAACCGAGACTGATCCAGGACCTCGCCTTCCCCGCCACACTCCTTCTTTGGCGCAGTCCTTCCCTGGGCCGGTGTCCAGGCCTCGTACGTCGTCGGAGCGGCCGGTAACATTCAGCAGGGAACTCTCGACTTTTACACTGCTGTGAGCGGCCAGATAGCGGTGTTGCTCCGTCCCGGTTTCCTGATGGTATGGTCTACAGCGCTGTTGCTGACAACGTGTGAGCTCTTCACCCGCTGCATCCCCTGGTCTTGCGTCCCCAACAGGTTTCGATGGTGACGCTGGTTGGAATGGTCCCGCTCTTCTGCATCCTGCTGGCTTCGCTGCGCTCGTCGGTCCCTGTGACGCAGTCGATCACGCTCATCATCATCGCGCTCATCCTCGAGGGCGTAAACAACCTCCAGTACCCGCGTCCCGCGCTCCAGACGGCAGGCGGCGTCATCTTTATCATCGTTGGCGTGACGCTCGAGTACCTGGCAGTCGCCGTCATGCTCCAGGAGGAGGGCCTCAAGCTTGTGAGTCCACTGTGCAGCCCGCACTAAAAAGAAAACGGAGGGGCGACTGAAAAGCTGACCGCGTTGCTCTGTTCGTCTCGTTGCTTCTGCGCCACTGCCCCTTTTCAGCTCCCCGTCATGCCCCTTCCTCGCGTCGAATGAGCGGCCGAGTTGGTATACCTACCGACGGCCAGGAGAAGTTGGCCTGTCATTCACTTTCTTTGCTTTAGTAGCTGGCTGCGGGCGAGGGCTACGGCGTCGCAAGGCGTGCCAGCTTCGTCGCAAGTCGCCTCGTCCGCACCTATTCCCTCTGACCCTCTTTCTCTTCTTCACTTGGCGCTCTTGTCCTACCCAACTGTTGCTGCACGTCCGCGCCTGCTCACGTCGTTGGTGGCGGTCCAAGGGCCTCGTGCGCCTAGCGACCCTTCTGTTTCACCTCATCTGCTGCCTTCGTAATCTATCACCTGGAGTTGTTCAAGTGGCACATTGTGGCGCTCACTGCTGCCCCTGGATGTTTGGTGGCACGGTGATGGTGCGAGAGTGTGTGTACGAAAGGTCATGTCGGCCGCTGCCAACGTGAGGACAAAGAACGCGCTCGGGCCTACTTTAGAGGCTGGTGAAACCCGAATTAATTGAATGGCGGTGCTGGTCCCGACTCCCGAACTCGGCTTCGGCCTCCGCACAGCCCCCCCCACCCGCGGACGGATCAAGGGGCGACGGAGTCTAGTCGACCTGCTGGCATACCGCACCTTTGGCCTCCTCCTCTTCCCCTCTTCGCACCACCGTGCCTTCTCCTTATCATCATCAAATATCGTCATCTTCTTCTCATATCCGCCTCCCCCTCTTCACCCCGATCGACCGAAAACGACAGCCAACAATGTCCGAACCGGTGCAAACCGACAAGCTCGACCTGACGGAACTCGACCACGCACTCAACGAAGAGGGCGCCGCGTCCACCTCCCGCAAGGACAATTCCTTGGCAAGCCACTCCGAGACACTGTCCCAACCACCGGCTGATGCCACTGCTGCACAGGTAGTGGACAAAGACAAGGAGGAGCCCAAGAGGGAAGGCTCGCCAGATACCCTGTCGCCCAACTCGGCTCGATCCCTCTCGCCCGTTCCCGCTGCGAAACCCGAGATGGCTTCCACGTATACGGCAGCCCCTTCGCCGCCGAAGACGACGACGACGACGACGACGAAGACGACGACAGCGACGAAGGATCAGCAGCAGCAATCGAAGAACGACGAGCAGAGAGATCGGATCGCGACGCCGGTACAGGAACTCAAGGCCATGTTCCCCGACTTTGACCCAGAGACTATCGCTGCCGTCCTCGCATCTTCCGCCGGCAACCAGGAGGCTGGTGAGTGTTCCCTCCGGTCACGGCCATTCTTCTTCGTGAAAGACTGACACTGACGCCGTGGATCGGTCGGATCGAACTCGCGAAACACTGCAGCGGTCAATGCGCTCCTGCAGATGTCCGATCCATCCTACCGCCCTGCGCCGTCTTCGACCGGCAGTCAAACCGACTCGGATGCATTGTTGGCTCAGACACTCGCAGCGGAAGAGGAGCGCAACCACCAACTTCGCCAACGTCAGTTCCAGCAGCAGCAAGCAGCTGCCGCAGCTGGAGGGAGAGGAGGTGGCGGGTCGGGGGCGTTCTTCAGCGAGCTCACCTCGCTGATTGGTGGAGGTGCCGGTGGTGGCGGTTCGCAGCCCACGACGCCGAGCTACGACGCCAACAACCTCACATATCAGCCACGAGTGCGTCGTCAACCCGCATCGGCTTCCGCAAGAGCTGCCTACGCCGCCCCTTCTCCCGGCAGCGGACTGGGCGCTGGTGGCAACACGAACCAGAGCGTCGTTCCGGGCATGCCCGGACCCAACGAGGCAAAGCAGTGGCAGGACGGCATCAACCGGATGGCTGAGAGTGGGTACTGGCTTGGTCCGCATTTCACGCGAGCAAGCCCGAAAACTCATCGACCATCCATCCCGCTTCGCCCCGCTCTGTCCGCTTCCCACACTCTCTGCAGCCGGACTGGCGCGGGCAGCCTCGACCTTTTCATCCCTCAAGCAACGCGCCGAGGCTGCGCTTGCTAACAGCCAAACTCCAAGCCCAGGCGGTCAGTCGACTCCGACCGGCTCATCCCCCAGCGGCGCCGGCAGCGGCAACGGCGGAGGAGGAGGATTCTGGCGCGGCGGCGGAAGTGGAGGCAACAACCCAACAACGGGCCGGGGCGGAGGTGGCGCATCGAGCTACCTGCACAACCTAAGCGGTGCCTTTGCCGGACACCCTCGTGGCGGCGCAAGCGGAGGGAGCGAAGACTCGGTGGGCGGGCTGGCATCGCCCAAGTCGCCCCAGATGGGAGACTACGACCGCGACCCGTCGCCAGTGGGTGACAACGAGCTGGCAAAGATCCTCGCACGGGGCCGCGGCAACGGCAGCCAGTCGTTCTCGGCTGGTCGCAGCGCGGTCGACAACGGCAAGAATCGCGCACTCGCTGACCGATACAACACTAGCACCGGCGGTGGACGTGGTGCTGCCAGCGGCGCCGGTGCCGGTGCGGGCGATGTATCGACGGACGGATATTCGGGATGGGATCAAGCCGGCCGGACCCCGATCCGCATCAATGATCACTCCCAGTTCGCCGCGAGCGCCCAAGGTACGGGTGCGGATGCGGCCGCGGGTACGGGAACGGCCAAAGTCAAGGACAGCATCGCAATGATGGATTCGGCCGGGGGCAGGGGCGTCACGTCTTCGGCGCCCGCTGCTTCGACCGCTTCGACCGCAGCGGCTGCGGGCGCAGGTGCAGGGCTTGGACTCGCTGCGGCCGCTGGGGCTGGTGCGACATCGTCTTCGAGCAGCGCAGGAGGAGACGATGGGTCGGATTCCGACGACCTCGAGTATGTCAGCAACCCGTTCGAGGACGAGGACTGAGGCACTGCTGTTGTTGTGTATCTATCGACCGACAGTCATGGACAGGCGAGATGAGAAGCCAAGCCGTAGTGTGGTATCATCGTGGTCGTTGCTTTGTTTATGCGACTGTGGCACTCAGATGTCTGACGGCGGCTCGGGAAGCCAGAGGACGAGTTGGGACGATCCGGTGGTCAATTCTTGGCGGCGGGCGGGATTGCGAGGGCGTGGTTGGAAGAACGAGGAGCGAGGATGGTCAGATGGTGGTCGGAGAAGGGCAAGGGTCAGGGCGCGCGGCCGATCCGACTCACGAGCCAGCCTCGGGCTGAAGGCGAGACAGCGGACGGGGCCTTCGTGGCCCGGGATGACGGTGGTGGGGTTGAGGTTGGGTATGTCGCCACCCGCCGGGTATCCCTGCTGCCCCTGTTGCTGTTGTTGTTGCGGCTCGTCGGGGATCTTCCAGACGACAATCTGGCCATTGGCCGAGCCGGCGAGGACCAGCTTGCCGTCCGACGTCCAGCAAACTTCGGCACCACTGATGCCGGCCTCTGGAACCATGCCGATGGGGGCGCCCGATGCGTTTTCCAGGCCAGAGTGTCCGACGAGGCGATGCAGGATGGCGCCGGAGAACGAGTCGACGACGTAGTGGACGTCGCCCGAGGTGCCGACGAGGAGGTGACCGCCCTCGTTGTTGAACTCGAGCGAGGTGATGATGGGGTACCGCGGCGGCATCGATATCTGCGACAGAGCGCGGGTGTCGTCGAGGTGGATGGTGAGGAACGGGGCCTGCGCGGAGGGGCAAAGTCAGGAGGGGAGGCATGGGGAAGGGGTCAACACCGAGCATGTACTCTCAACAAAGCGCATCGACGAGGTGGGCCGGCTGCCACCCACCTGGTCAAACTTGCGCGTGTCGTAGAGGAGGATGGCGCTGCGCTGGTTGAGTGCGATGGCAAAGACCTTTCCGGTGAGGTCGTAAGCGACGACGGGGTGGCCTTTGAGGTTGAGGTGGCCCTGGCTGGTGGGCGAGCGGAGGTCCCAGAGGCGTACCGAGTCGTCGACGGCGGCCGAGAGGAAGGTGTCGTCGACGGGGCTCATTTCGAGGCCGACGACCTTGCCGGTGTGGCCGCGAAAGTACTGGAGGTAGGAGTTGTGGTGTACCGAGTGGTAGCGGATGGTTTCGTCCTGCTTTGTGCTGGCGTAGATGACCGAGGACGAGTGGTGGGTGAACCTGGCGAGGTGGCAGCCGTACTTGTTGCTGACGGTCTCGTGGACGTGCTTGCCCGTGATGCAGTCGTAGATGTGGAGCGTCTCATCGCTCGACGACGAGAGGACGAGCTGACCGCGGTCGTCGTAGCATAGCGATGTGATCTGCGAGTCTGGCTTGCGGGAGTAGGAGTAGACTTTGGCGGGTCTGAACGTGGCGAGGTAGGGCGCGGTGAGGGTGACGGGTTCCGAGAGCGCGGGTGCTGCCTTGGACGACGACGACGGCGACGACGACGATGATGGGCCTTTGGTGGATGGCAAAGAGGACGAGGAGGATGCCGCGGCGTTGGAATGTGTCGCCGCGGAGGAGGTGGCTGCCATTGCGTTGTGTGACGGTGGCGACGGTGGCGACGGAGGCGATGGTGGCGATGGTATTGACGATGATGGTGGTGTTGGGGACAGGTCAAGGTGGAGCGGGCGTTGGGGCCCACCCGGGCTTTTGGTCGGCGCAATTTTCAAAGTGGGACGGGTGGCAAGGTGGCCGTCGGACCCTTTTTACATATTTTCGCGCATTTGGAAGAGGGTCGCCCCACCGGCCAATTTGGACGCCGCTCGTTTTGGGGGGTTGGGTCCTCGACGCCCGGTTGCTCGTCGTCGTCCATCAACTTCAACTTCAACTTCAACTTCACCATCACCATCCGCCACCGGCCACCGCCCGCGCTGCTGCTCAGCTCGCAAGACTGACCTGCACATCTCGTCATGTCGGCTCGCTCACCTCCACCACCATCGTCAGCGGTCACGTCGGCCGCATCGTCGCAGCTCGTCCCCTCCCACACCTCGCCAGCGTCCACCTCGGTCTCGGCATCGTCTCCACCACCGCCGCCCCGCTCCTCGGCAGCTGCCGATCCACAACACCCATCGACAGCCATCTCTTCCACAGCCGCCACTCCAGCTCACGACACCAAAAAGGTGTCCTGCCTCGAATGCCGCGCCAGCAAGGTAAAGTGCAGCGGCGGTTCCACCTGCTCCCGCTGCAAGCGTCTCAAGCGCTCCTGCGAGTACCGCTCCCACAAACGAGGCAGAAAGTCCGACAACAGCAAGATACAGAGGCTCGAGAGCACCGTATCATCCCTCACGCACGCGCTCAACCAGATCAACGCCCAGTACGCAGGCGGCCGGCCACCATCCCAAGTCCACCCGCCAGCCCACTACTGGCATCAGCCTGCCCCTTCTGCAGCCAACGCCTTGGCAAGCAACAGTCGCAGCCCACATCCTCACAACCAGCCAGGAACCTATCCCCATCAGCAGCAAGCGCCTCGCTCACCACAACAGCACCATCACGATCACCATCGTCATCGCCACCACCACGCCCAGCAAAACTCCTCGGCCGACCATGCCTCCCGCAGCGCAAGCTGCTCGTCGTCCATCGCAACCCCTACCGCCGAAGACCCAGACCAGCCAGACAACCTCGGCCTGCCCACCCTCAGCAATCCGCTCAAACTCCTAGCACAGGCCAGCGACTCGGCACGCGACCGCGACCTCCTCCTCCTCCAGACTCAGTCCTCGTCCCTCGGCAACCGGCCCTCGCCCTCGACCGCCTCCCGCAAGCGCAAAGCGTCCATCAACGCGGCTCGCCCATTCCATGGCGGCCATGGCAGCGGCGGCGACGACGACAACGACGACAACGACGACGACCACGACGAGCACTGCCATCATCTTCGCTCCCGGTCTCAGGAGCAGCACCACACTCGCCCGCCTCGCAACCATGCTTCCCCGCGCTCAATGACCCTCTCGACGCACCCTTCCTCGTCAACCCGCCCCTTTGGGCCCGCGCGCGGCAAAAACTACTTTGCCAACGGCCTCTATGTGCCAAAGCTCGATCTCGACCCGCTCTTCGACCCCATCGCCCAGCGCGTCCTCGACCACGCCCAGGCGGCGCGCCTCTTTGACTTTTTCATGCTCGAAATCAACCCGCAGCTCACCCTCCTGGATCCGCACCTGCACACTTTTGCCCACGTCCGCAACACGTCGCTGCTCCTGCTCAGCGCGACGTGCTGGATTGCTGCAAAGTTTCTGCCAGACTGTGCCAAGGCCGCCACAGAGCTCGAGGCTCGGATGCGCGACGTCCTCCTCCCCTCGATCCTCCTCGACGGCTACCGCTCCGCCGAGATCGCCCAGGCCTTCATCATCCTCGCCACCTATCACCCGCCCACCGATACCCTGGCCGAGGACCGCTCCTGGACGTACATCGGCTTCGGCATCCGCGTCGCCTCGGAACTTGACATGAACAGCAATCTCCTGCACCTCCCACCGGCGCGCGCCGCCGACGAGAACCTGGCGCGCAGGCTGCGCAACCGCGAGCGCACCTGGCTCAACCTCTGGCTGTCAGAGACGAGCCTGAGCCAGCATATGGGTCGACGTCCCACACTGGCCATTGACCCCGTCGTCAAGGGCTGCCGCCACTGGCACTTGGATCAGTTCGCGCTGCCCGAGGACAAGGCCATTGTCGCCGTCGTCCAGCTGCGCCTCCTCCTCTCGCGCAACATCGAGCTCTTCGACACCCTCGACGTCGCCCTGCCGCCGCCGCCATCGCGGGGCACTTGCGACGAGCGCGATCGCCAACGGACGCGGAGCCTGTCGCAGCTCGACTTCTTCCGCAGGACGATCTCGACCGATCTCGACAGCTGGCTAGCCATCTGGACCGACCGTCATGTACCGTCCCCGTCCTCTTCTCATTCAAATCCAGCAGTCGCAACGTCGGCGGACGGCGCGCCGCAGCGGTTGAAGAAGGCCAAGCTCTACTATTGGTACGCCCGGCTGATGCTCAACACGCTGCCGCTCAAATGCTCGCACCTGCCGCGCTCGGCGCTGCTGCCCGTCTACCGCGACGCCTACCTGGCCGCGACGTCCTATCTCGACCTCTTCCTGACGACCATGGTGCCGCACAACCTGCGCTTCGGCCACAACTCGACCATCGTCACGCCGACCTATTGCGCCATCTTTGCGCTCCGTCTCGTCAGCAGCAGCAGCGCTGCCGCCGCCGCCAACAGCGACAATCGAGGTCAGCGACAGGGGTCCGAGGTCGACGTCGAGGTGGATGCAGAGGCGGCGTTCGAGCTCGTGTCGCGCTATGTCGGCGCGCTGGAGGAGGCGGGCAATGTGACGGCGCATCGCCAGGGTGCGGCAGGGAGCTATGCGCCCTATCTGCAGACGGTGCTGGCGAGGGTCAGGGACTCGGTCGGTCGATCGCAACGGCAGCAACAGCAGCAGCAGCATCCTCAATCCCGTTTTCGACCATCCACGGTTCGGCAAGACGGAGTTGACATAGAAATGACGGAGCGAGCGCAGGCCTTCTGGCCGCGCAGCGCGGGCGAGCCGAGCGGCCTAGCGTCAACGAACGACGAGTTGACGAACACGGGTCCTCAGACGCCGTACCCTGCCGTTGTGGCGACGGCATTCCAGGCCGGCCAAGGCGGCACGCCCTACCCGGCGTTTGCGGACAGCGACGATCCGATCCTGCACAACCTGTTTCACTTCCAGGCTGGCCCGTCTGGCGTCCAGACTGTCTCGAGCCAGCCAACGAATGGGTCGGGCGTCACGGTGAGCGAAAGGGGGTGCAGTCCTGACTTGCAAACTTGCGAGCCGGCCATACTGAATCTCTATCCAACTCTCTGTGCCATGCGACAACGACGACGATGGCAGGACATCTCGTATGCCGAACTGTTCAACAGCACAGGAGACTTCGTCGGGCTCGGTGAGTGTGGCTTGTGGTCTGTCTTGTTTCCTCATCGACGCGTACTGACAAGGCCGCTCTGATGTTGCGTTCCGATGGTGCGACAATGACGTGGCGACAGAGGAGGGACTGCTGAACGAGTCCATCTTCGGCGACATGTCGTTGCCCTTTGATGGGAGCGCAGGGGGTATATGGAGCAGGACGGCGTAGAGGCCGCGGCGCACGGAGAGGATCACCGCGCGCGCTGGCCCCGTGAGGCTGGCGGAGGGGCGGAGTAAGCGCTGGTACTGTCTACCAGAGCATACGAAACGCTCCCATGATGAGGCTATCGGGGACAGGACCCGTCAAGGTCGTGGGAACTTCAGCGACTGCATCGCCTCTTGTCGCAACGGCAGCCAGGATGGCCGATGGGGGGCCCCGCACTCACTTTGCAAACAGTCCGCAGACGACGGCGATCTGCATGCCCTTGCTGAGGGTGACATTCCGGGCATGCACCATGTTCATGTCCTCCTCATCATGCTCCTCGTCTTCCTCGTTCAACTCCCCCCCAGCTCGGGATGGGTTGACGATCCTACCCGCCGCCGCCGTCTCGGAGGGAAAGGCAGAGGGCCACGCGCCCTCTCGAAAGAAAAAGAGGGGGAGGAGGGGAAGAAAGAAGCCCACCATGAGACCTTCCAGGACTGTTTGGTAGGCTCCGCTCCTTCCGTTCGCCGATCCGGTGACAGACGCTGCCGGATCCTGGGAAAACGAGTCGAACCACGCATCTTCGAGGGCGCGTGCGTGTTCCTCTTCCTCCCTCTGCCGCAGCACATCGCCCGAGACGGGCAGGGCGGAGGAGCGGAACTGAGCGCGGATCGAAGCCACCTCTTCGGGCGTCAGACCCGTCGAGAGGAGTCGGTCGAATCCTTGTGCGGGCGGCGCTGATCGGTCCTGGTCCGCTGATGAGGGCGAAGGCCCGGTATCGTCGATGTCGAGGTGGGGAGGTGATGAGGGTGCGACGTCGATCAACCCGCGTTCGCGCGCCTCTTCCTCACTGTCCATGACATCCCCGACCGAGCACTGGACATAGATGCGTTCGTGTAGCTTTCGAGCGACGCAGACTTGCACCCCGCCCAGATCGCCACTGCCATCCTCGCCGCCGCTGACGTCGCCGTCGTCGTCGTCGTCGTCGTCGCTGCTTGCTTTTGCCTTTCCCTTTCCCTTGCCGCCGCCGCTACTATTGGGGAGCGACTGCCAGTAGTCTGGCAGCAGCTCTCGTAGGGGTACGACTTCTGTGGTCGTTCGGGCAGCATGCCCGTCCTCGTCATCCTCGGCCCGATCCTCCCCGTCGTTGTCGTCGTCGCCGAGGGCGAGTGAGGAGCCGAGAGAGCGTACGGACGCCTTGCGGTGGGAGTCGAGTTGGTCAAAGTAGGAGACGAGGCGGATGCCGTCGCGGAGGATGCGGCCGGCATGGATGAGTCGAATACGACGGCGGTGTATGGCGGGGCGGTCGGAGCGCACCTGCATGTCGAGCGAGGTTGCGGAATGAATCGCGAAATGAGCATCTTAGCGTTGAGGAGCTGACGGGAACATGGGGGGAAGGGGAGGGGACTCTACTCACGATGCGTTTGACATCCCTTACCGTCTCTTGCGCTCTTGCTTCGATCAGGGCGCGCGCTCTCTGTTCCCTCGAACGCTTTGCATCGGATCCGACGCTGTGCTTGCGCTGCGGATGTGCGTTCTGCTCAACGACGACGTCAAAGAGGACGGGATCGACTGGTACGGCGTCGTCGGGGTCGTGGATGTCGGTCGAGGTGCGGACGTGGGTGAAGCTGTTGAGGTCGAGGCTGAGGTCTGCGACGCCCGGCTCTGTGAATCGTATCGTGAGTGGGCGTAGGACGTGTGTGAGATAGAGGGGCATCGTGGGCCGCGATAATGGTGGCGGCAGTGTTGGTGGTGGTGGTGGCAGTGGTGGCAGTGGTGGTGGTGGGTGGTGGTGGTGGGTGGTGGTGGTGGTGAGAAGAAGCAAAGGGTCGAGGCCAACAATGTGGAGGAGCGAGGCGCTGTCGCACGGACCAGTTCTTCCGCGTTGGCCGCCGCTGTCGTCGTCGTTGCTCTGAAGTGATGCTCCCACCCTCGCTCTTCGACCCCATCCTCTTCTCCCCCAACGCCACCCCAAGTGCAGTTTACCACCCATCATGATCCCGAAAACATCCAGCACGACATCCAAGACTATCCTACTCAACTCGTGCGGTGCAATGGGCGCACCCCTCGGCGCGCTCCTCGTCCACGCAGGCCACCGCGTACTCACACCCGCCGCCGGCAGATCCCGCGCTACCCTGGACCGCGCTTCCCAGTACGGCATCATCGCCGTCCCAAAGACGCTGCCCGAACTCCTCGTATCGCAACAGGCCGACGAGATCGACATCTTCTTGTCCGTACTCGCGCCCTCTGATGCGTTGCCGCTCGCAAAACAGGTGGCATCGGCCATGGCCGCAAGAACCACCGCGGGCTCCCTCTCCAAACGGCGGACCTACATCGACCTCAACGCCGTATCGCCCTCGACAGCCTCAGAAATAGATGCGGCGCTCACGGGCAACAACGAACGGGGTGCCGCCGACTTCACCTACCTCGACGGGAGCATCATTGGCGCCACTCCGCGCTGGACGACGCACACCCGCGAAACCCTCTCCTTTTGTCCGACCATCTACCTCTCCCACTCGGCGTCGTCCTCTGCTCACCACCCCGAGGCGATAGACGAACTGACGCAGCTCCTCGCCTCTGCACAATGGAAGGTCCGATCGGTGCATGACGCCAGGGTGGGCAGTGCAAAGGCGCTCAAGCTGTGCTACACGGCCATCGCAAAGGGACTCATGGGCCTCGCATCGACCGCCTTCCTCACCGCCTCGTCCTTCTCGCCCTCGACGGCTCGCGCGCTCGCCACAGAGCTCATGGAATCGCAGCGCGGCAGCATGGACTTTCTCAATGCCAACTGGAGACACGTCGTGCCAAAGAGCGCTAGGTTCGTGGGCGAGATGCAAGAGGTGCGCACCCTCATGTCCCAACAAAGCGCCGCCACCGACGGCAGCGGCGCCGGATTTGCCGAGATGGCCGATCTCTTCTCGGCCTTTGCTGAGGTCTACCGATCCATCGATGAGGCAGAGAAGCGGGCCAAGGCATCACGGCAGGCGGGACAGGAGGCGACGCTCGTCAGCGAACGGATGCTCGAATTTGAGCGGCTGGCCAGGCATGGGTAGCGACATTAGCATATCGAGCGGAACGACGAGGTCTCGTTATTATCGAAGCGGATACAGATAGATGCGGGCGACACTGGATGGCTTGGGTGGTCGTCTACCGGCGTCAAGGAGGTAGAAATAAGAGGAGATAGAAGAGAAGTCGTGGTGCGTGCTCTCAGGCAAAGCTCTGGCAGCTTCGTCCGAGGCCAGGGTCAAGGATCCATTGCCTGGGTCAATAATACACAGGCAGCGAGTCCAAGTCAGTCACGCTAGAACAGCAAAGACTCCAAAACACCACTGCGGTGCTCACGTAGCGGCGGTATAGCCGTAGGCCACATCGTAGTTGAAGCGGTCGCGGGTCGTGGGCACTTCCACTGGTCGGCGAGGAGCGTTGCAACGAGGCAGCGCGGAGCGCCAGATCGGGAAACAGCAGACAGGGTCAGTCGTGCGAACCTCCCCCGTGTGGCCGGGTCAGAAGACGTAGCGTCCGCCCCTACTCACACTGCAAGGCACCCTCTACGAAAGAAGGGTTGGCGTCGGGGAAGGTGTAGAGGTAGGTGATCTTGTAGCAGCTGTCGGTGATCTCGGTCAGGTCCGAGACAAAGTAAGGCTGCAGCGAGAAGAAGAGGCAGGGACAGGAGTGGATGAGCCTCTGTGGCCGCGCAGTCCAAGGGCAAGCGCACGTTGCAGGGCGCTTAATCAGGACCCACCTGTCCGATGATGCCTCTCAGCACGTCCTCGCGAATCGGCCCGCGCGTCGTCTTGCGGAAGCTGGCGGTGATGGCGGCTCGCTGGATGCCGATCCCGGCGATCGACAGTCCCTGGAACACCGAGGTGGTCAGTCGACCGCCCTGCTCCTTGTACGCAGCGCGGGGAGGATCGAACGACGCGAGTCGGTTGTCGATCAAGCCCGTCAGCCTCGAGACGATGACGGGCACCAGCTCGTCCTGCAGCGTCACGACGCTGCGCGCAAACGGCCGGCCCGTTCCGATCCGATCGACAAAGGGGATGTAGAACGACGCCGCCCGCAGCCGGTCGATGCGGATCGGGAGCAGACCCACCACGTCCTGCCGCAGATCGCTGAAGTAGCCCACGTGCACCATAAGCGGGTGCATGCCGGCGGGGACGACGGACGAAGGGAGACCATGAGGGAGAAGGGGGAAGGGTCCCGCCAGCTTGGCTGCGTCCGCCGTCGGAATAGGCACGATAAAGGCCGTCAGGTTGAACGCACCCGTCTGGACGGCTTCGTTGCCTGTGTGTAGCCGGAAAACAGGGAAGGCATGTCTTGTCGCGTCAGCGGTCACAAACATGGCGAGGGTACGGATCCGTAGCGACGCAGTCGGACGCACCGGGGTAGACGAGATTGGGACCCTGTCGCCTGTCCAGGGCGGCTTCGACCGGAAGGCGGGGCAGACTGGCGGCGCTGCAAACAGTCGCAAGGACTGCCACTGCCACTGTGGCGATGGACACGATGGCGCGAGGGGAAGAGAAGTGCATCATAGAGGGTCGTGAGAGGTGTGAGAACAGTGGAGGGAGATCCTGGCGCAGGAGAAGGTTGGCTTGGGAAAGTGTGGGCTCGGCATCGCTGTGACTCATGACTGGGCCTATTTGTACCTTTTGCTCGTTGCTCGTCATCGAGCGGGACTGTGTGATGGCCTCCTCATCACTAGTCAGGTACAGAGCAAGCGCCGGTGCTGAAGCGGAGCTGGAGCCGTGACTAGGGCCTGAGATTGGCTGCTTCGAGAAATGTGGCCACCGTTGCGACCAGCGACAGACGGGGCGAGGTCCCACGGAGCAGCTGGCCGGGGCGCCTGCTTGCTAGCGACGCCACAGGACGAACGAAGGCGCGTTTCTTGCCCTTGACGACCTGAATTTGCTACGGCAGCGAGCCGCTAGTCGACCAAAGTCTGGTCCCGTGCGGTCTGGCGGCCTGGCTCGCCGACAGCCGCGGCGCCATGGCACAAAAAGCACGCACGAGATCTCAGGCTGACGGTAAAAGGTAGCCGCTGTATACCCGCTGCCGTGTGCAAGGCACGCCGGAGCTGAACATGCCGCGACGAGATGGGAAACGAGATCAGGCAAGATGAGATGAGACGAGATGCTTGCAAGCGGGGACGTCAGGGGTGACGGGATCTCTGAAAGCTTAACCTTGTCGGAGCACCTGACGGCTCGGCACGCTTCGACAGGGGAGCGAGGCACAGTTGCCGGGCCGGTGATGTCTCTTGGGTGCGCCGGGAGCAAGGCAAGGGCCTGTCGAACGCGCAACGACGTGGCTGGGCCTAAGGCGCGGGGCCAAGCAAGGTGCGTCGTTGGCTCGCGCGCGACGCAGATGACCTCTCTGACGACGGGCATTTAAAGACGACAGGGACACGGCAGCATCTTCTCGCCTTGCTTGCTTTTGGTGCTGCCCCCCCCTCCCGGAGGTCGTCTGGTCCTGCCATGAAGCGCATAATGCAGGCCAGCATGCACCGTATCATGGCGCTAAATCCAGGGCTCCGTGCTTGCTTCAAGCCACAAAATCCGCGCGGCCTCAGTCCAAGGCCTGCCTGCCTCGTCAATCAGCTGGGCCTTCACCTACGTCGGCTGTTGCAAGATTCGGCCAGCAGCTGGAAGCGGTATCCCCCCTTCTTTGCTTCCTTGCTTCCTCAGCTTGCTTGCTTGCTTGCTCTCGCTCTTGGGCCGCGATGTAGACGAGCAACGTGGGCGGTCCTCGTCTGCCTCGCTCGGCGACAGAGACCCCTCCGCGAGTGCACGCCGCAGCCAGATCCATGACCGCCGTATCCCTGCCCCTCGGCCTCGGTCCACCGCCCCTTGCTTCGGTCTCGACCTTTGGCCAACCCGTTCCGTACGACGGGACCGGAGACACGGCCAAGGCACGCCTGTATCGATGCCAAACGCCCGGCACCGTAAGCAGACCGGGTACTTTATCGGGCGCATAACAGCAGGGCTAGCCAAGCAAAGATAGCATAGATGGCACTCGCATGCCCCTGCCGCGGCACGTCTAAACGTTTGTATGTAGCTGCAAAGCAGCAGGAGTAATGGCTAGTGGTGAGCGGCTGCCTGCCCTATCTGGCAGCGTTCCCCTGCAGCCCTCCTCCGACGCGCCCCTTTCCCATCCCCGACCCCACTTCACCGAGACGGTCCGCATGTGGTCGTGAAAGGCCCCGTCGCCATCAACGCTCACCACCTACCGCCTCTTGCCCTTTTTCTTCTTCCCGCCCGCCCCGCCTGCATCCTCGTCGTCGGCGATCGCGGCACCCGTTGCTAGCGCGTGACCCGTCTCACGGATGTGGTTGAAGAGCTTGGAGCGGGAGTCGAACGACGTCGAGCACACGTTGCACCGCTCGCCCGCGGCGCCTCCCTGCTTGCGGTCCTTCTTGGCACGTCGCCCCTTTTTGCCTGCCGCTGCCCCAGCCTCGGGCGCATCGTCGCCCTCTTCGACCGAGGCCTCAGCTCGCCCGCTCCCATCGCCGCTCTGAGATCGCAGCTCGAGGACCAGCCGCTCGAGCTCAAACAGGTGCGCATCGACGCTCTGCGGCGCCAGGTTGCGGATCGCCTCGGCCAGGTTGAGCAGGTACTCGTCGTTGCGGCCAGAGGGGCCCTGGCAGCTGTGGATGCGCCGCGCCAGCTGCGCCAGCGGCTGTGGGCCCACGAATGCCGGGTTGCTTGGCAGGCCGACGTAGACGAGCGCGTCCTTGACGATCACGACCTCCTCTTCCTCGTCCTCCCCAGTACGGGTTGGCCCGCCGTTTGCCGTCGGATGCGGCGAGTCGGCATTGCCCAGGCCTGCCTCTTCGATGCTGCTTATGGCACCCTGGCCCCGCTTGCGAACGCCCCAGATGTCGACTGATTGCGCCGTGTATCCGTTCTTTTCCCGGTAGTCGAGGTAGGCGCGCACAGTCGCGGCGTGCTCCGGGGCGATGGTATAGCTGACACCCCACACGATGTCGCCCTCGGGCGCATCGTCGGCATCCTTGAACCGGTGCCAGTC
Organism: Pseudozyma flocculosa PF-1; assembly: GCF_000417875.1. NCBI lineage: Eukaryota > Fungi > Basidiomycota > Ustilaginomycetes > Ustilaginales > Ustilaginaceae > Pseudozyma > Pseudozyma flocculosa. The sequence continues at coordinate 779,495 of NW_006920873.1, forward strand.
CTCGGCCGACACGAGCGTGGCCACGCGCCCGGGCCGCTTCGGCGTGCCGCGATGATCGATCGAGCTCTGCGCGAAGCGCCGAGCGAAGCCCTTGATGAACCCTGGCGTCGCCCCGATGATGTAGGGCGGCGGCTTGAAGATCAGCGAGCCGTAGCCAAAGATGTCAAACGAGCCCGCTGGGCGCTCGCCGGGCGCGAGCGGGCCGGGTACCGTCTTGACAAACGCCTCCGGCGGGATCACCGGGTCCACCAAATCCCCCCAGTCCGGCTTCAGCTCCGGCTCCTCTGCTGCGGCGTCGGCTGACAGGGCCGCACCGTTGCTTAGGTGGTGGACATCGTCACCGCCTCGGCCGTCGTCTTGATCGTCGTCGTCGGCATCGTCGTCGTCGCTCAACCCTGGCGCGCCCTGTTTCTTGCCACGACGCGACCTTTGCTGCGCCTCGTTGAGGTCCTGGACAAAGTATCCGTCCTCGTCCATCCCCATCCCGGCTGCAGCGCCCTGCATCTCCCTGCGCTTCTTGTCCTTTTTCTTCTGCTTCTTGCTCTTGCTGCCGCCGCTTGCGGCAGCCGCAGCCCCCGCCGCAGCGCTGAGCGACGGTATTGAGAAGCCTGCGGAAAACTGCTGACCATCCTCAGCGGTATCGCCGGCCAGGGCCGCCTGCGCCTTGGCCTGCTGCTTCTTGGCGGCTTTCGTCTTCTTTTTGGAGCCAGGTGCCGGCATAGCTCCAAGGCTGGCGTCGTCATCTTCGTCGCCGTAGTCCTGCAGGCCCATCGCCCTGACGTCCTCTGCCAACGGCACGCCGTCGCCGTCGTCGTCGCTATCGATGCCTAGGCCGAGCTCGTCCTCCTCTGCCTGCATCTGCCGTCGCAGAGCGGCCACCGCCTTCCGGTGCTTGGCACTGCGCTCATGGTTGCGGAAGGCGGCCTCCGACCGAAAGAATTTGTCGCAGGCCACGCAGTCCCAGGCGTCCGTCTGCATGCCGTCCGCGCCGCCGCCATCGCTGTCTATCCCCTCGCCAGCCTCTCCTCCGTCCTGTGATCCGTACTCGCCTTCGGCGTCGTCCTCTTCGCCGCCTTCCGCTTCGTCCTCGTCTTCGTCGTCGCCGCCGGAGAACTCGGAATCGCTGTAGACGGCGGTATTGGCCATCTGCCAGCTCTGCGCCTGGAACGACTTGGCGCGGTCCTCACGCTCCTGCCGGATGCGGTCCGCCTCGGCCTGCCTGCGCGCGATGCCGGCGGCCGAGTTGGGCCCGTTTTCGTTCTGGTACTGCTGCCACGCCTTGTAGCGCGGGTCGCGCTTGCGCACGAAGGCGGCCAGCGAGCGAATCGTGTCGTTGTACTCGCGGCGTGCGGCGTCGCGGCCCTTTTTGTTCTCCTTTTCCATCCAGCGCTTGACCCTGCGCTCGGGAGCGTCGCGGAGGTCGTGCTGGTCCATCCAGCCGAAGCTCTTACGCGATTGAAAGTTGAGATAGACGGCGTAGAAGTCCTTGACGGGGATCTGATGGACGGCGACGTCGTCATGAGAGTAGGGCGTGTGCGAGTAGCCAAACGTGGGGAAGGCGTCGTCGGCGGGAAAGGGGAAGAGCAGCTCCTCGCCCGGGTACGGTGCGGCCACCTTTTCCTCTTGGGCAAGGCGCTCAAAGAGGCGGCGATAGGTACCAAAGAAGCCGTTGTCATCGTCCGAGAGGTCCTTTGCGAGCCCCGGGTCAAAGAAGCGGAGCAAGGTCTTGGCCGTGATGCCGCGGGCCGACGAGGTGGCGGGCGGGGGTGCCGATGCGCCGGAGCGGAAGGCGTCGAAAGCCTCCTCGTCTTCGAAGTCGGGACCATCGCCATTGATGAGGCGGTCGCGGTTCTGGTCGTACCATGCGCGCTCCTGGTCGTCGGAGAGGATCTCGTAGGCCTCCTGCAGCTTGTGGAAGATCTTGTTGGCGCGCTCTACGTTGTCGGGGTTCTTGTCCGGGTGGTGTTTGAGCGCGAGCTTGCGGTACGACTTGCGGATCTCGTCGACGGTCGCAGTCTGCTCTACCTGGAGCAGTTCATAATAGTCGAAGAAGGCATCGTCTCCGGCATCGCCTGCTGCTGCCCGAGACCCTCCAGCTGCGCCGGCCCCGCCGGCCGACGACGACTGGTTGGCGCCCATTCGGTCGTTGAAAGGATGTGCCTGCCGTTAGCCGTCGCGGGAGATGTAGCGGTGGCCAGCGGACGCCTGGGCGAGCGTAAGGCTTGGGCAAAGAGGTTGGACACGAGGCAGGCGGAGTCGGTGGTGGTCGTCGATGTGGTGGTCGTGGTCGAGGTCGAGGTCGAAGTCGAGTGCCGTGGTGGCGAAGGCTTCCTGGCTGGCCAGGCTGCTCCACTTGACTGTGCTGAGCCCAGGGCCCTGCGAGCCCGTTGCCGCCAGCAGGCACTCGAAAAGCCAGAAGAAACTTGAATCCAAGGCGAGAAATCGCAGCCTCGGCACTCGGATCTCGACATGTGGGCCAGAGAGGGATGGCGGTCTGGCCTGCCGCCCTCCCGCGCAGCACATCTCCCGGCCAGGCAGCAGCCAGGCAAACCTCTGACGCTCCCTCTTGCACCATCGCCACCACCACCATCACAAGCACCACCACCACCACCGACAGCAGCTGCCACAATTTCTCAGGCTAGGGCCGTACCTGCATCGAAACTGCTGTCACGCTCCGGATTGCGCGCCTCGCTCCAACCTTGCGCCATCACGGACTCCAGCGCACCGTCCATCTTCCCAGCCCGCCGCTGTACCCGCATCCAGTCCCGCTTCGCCTCTCGTCGCCTGGCAGCTCGCACCTTCGTCGACCCACAGCACTGGCAACATGGGACGCAAGGCCGAGGTGCAGCGCATGCTGCTCGAGCGGCTCATGGGGCCCGAGGCGTTTGGCAGCGCTACGGCCACGCTCCACTTCACCGATCCAAAGGTCTGCCGCAACTTTCTCTGCGGCACCTGCCCGCACGACCTCTTTAGCAACACAAAAGTCGACCTCGGGGTGTGCCCCAAGTCACACACGCCAAAGTACAAGGACGAGTACCAGGCGGCGCTGCTCAAGGGCGAGCGCTTCCCGCAGTTTGAAAAGGAGCACGAACAGAACATCTTTTCCTTCATCTCGGACATCGACCGCAAGATCAACGCCAACAAGCGCAGGCTCGAGCAGACGCCCGAGGAGATCGCACGCTTCGCCAACATGAACCGCGAGATCAGCGAGATCGAGGCCGCACTCGCCGCCGCCATGGCAGAGGTCGAGAGCCTCGGAGAGCAGGGCATGATTGACGAATCGCTCGCCGAGCTGCAGAAGGCAGAGGCGCTCAAGGAGGAAAAGGCGGCAAAGGAACGGGAGCTCCACCAGCTCCAGGAGAACAGCGGCGCCAGTGGACATCAGAAGTTGCGCGTCTGCGACATCTGCGGTGCCTACCTCAGTATCCTCGACTCGGACAGGCGCCTGGCCGACCACTTCGGAGGAAAGGTGAGCACGCCGTCTCCGTACGACCGCCGTCTCTGCCCCTGCTTCGTCCCATTCACACGCCTCTCTCCCTGTTCATCCCTCTCACCTCTTCTCGTCTCGTCCGTCTTTTCGCCTCGCAGATGCACCTGGGCTACCTCAGATTGCGAGAAATGATCCGCGAGTTTGAAGACAGGAGGCGCGATCCCAACGCACCACCGATGGGCGCACCCGCCAAGATGCTCAACGGCACCAAGGCCTCGGCGTCCTCGACGACAGCGCCGATGGACCTCAGCAACGGTGGGCCGCTGGAGGAGGGCGAGACGAGGCCAGATCGCCAGCACGACATCGACCAGGAGCGGTACAAGCGCGACGAGCAGAGGCGCGAGAGCCGCCTGTCGAGGTGAGTCCTCGCCCTTCGTTGGCAGGTCGAAGGCTCCGACACGCGCTAACTTCTCCCATCTGCTCCCTCTGTCCTGACCTCCCCTTCTGTCTTGACTGCAGGGACGACCATCTCGATGGCAGGCGAGACGACGAAGGGCGGAAACGGGGCATCGCCTCCGTGTCTTAGCGAGCTTGCGCAAAGATTCCATCACCCCGCAATCCGAACCCCATCGTCCTTGCCTCTGTAACATTAGTATTCTCGATGTCTTTTGACTCCCAACAGGCGGTCTCTTCCCTGTGCGCTTCGTGCACCAGTGCTTCTGCTGTAGCCGCTCATGTGCAGCCAGGTCAACTGCAGCAGCAGCAGCAGCAACTGCGCACACCGTTGCTGCTAGATGCAGCCGCTTGCAGCAGGCCTCCGTGCAAGGGCAGCTTGGGCCTGATCCTTGATGCACACAGTGGGACAAGGCATAAACTGGTTTGAGGATGGTGCAAGCCCCAGAGGCCAGGGTTGGGCAGCACACAAATTTGGTCCGCAAGACTCTGCAAGCATGTGTGTGAGCTTTTGATCTTGCTCTTACCCTCTTGCGCATCAGCAGCAGTGCCAGCATCCGCATCATCAGCAGCATCAGCAGCATCTGCAGCATCAGCAGCATCAGCAGCATCAGCAGTGCCCCTACTCCAAGCCTTGTCCCATCTTTATCTCCCTTTCAGCCTTATTTGGCTGGTCTGAAGCAGTTTGGACCCGAACATGCATGTGCTCCTTGTCAACCTGTGCCTTTGGGCTGCATGGGTGTGGATGAAGCAGAGCTGCTGGCCTCTTGTTCACAAAGACTGCATGGTCCTTGAGCTCCTGTTTGCACTTGAAGGTGATACCAAGAATTGCAGGGTTGCACTGTTTGGCCCTTGCAGCCTCAGATGCCAAGGGTGGGGCCTTTGGCAGTGCAGCTTGAAGCATCATGCAACCAGCTTGAGGGTCAACAATGGTGGTGCACAGGTCAGGGCCAAAGGCGCCCTGCTGTCGCGCGCAGCTCGGTTCCGAGTCTTGGCGCGCGCGGCATCTTTTTCCCTCTCCGCGGCGCGCCTCCCTCCTTGATTGGAAACCATCACTTCACTCGCTCACTTCCTGCCCGCTACGCTGGCACATGGTGACAAGAGTGTCGAGCTCCTCTCTCTTCTTCTCACATTGTCTTCACCACCGAGCTCTGTACCGCACCGACGCCCACCGCATCCCCTTCCCACCTCGCCATCATGCCACCCAAGACCAAAGCCGACGACGACGCCTCGCCATCCGCGGGCGGCGCCGTTTCGCCCCTGCCCGAGCCCTCCTCCTCCTCGTCGAACATCACCACCACACCGCTGCCAGGCATACAGACACGCTCTGCGACCTCTGACGCGGGTAAGACGGTCACGATGTCCGACCTCATGGAAGCCCTCGGCAAGGCCCTGGCCAAACAGAAGACGGACATCACCAAGTCGGTGAATGCAGCCATCCGCCCGCTCTCCGAACGCCTGACCGCCCTCGAGACGGACTCCGACCCCGCGCACTCGCCCACTGTACCGAGCGCCGTCGAACGCCGTCAAGCTGCCCAGCGCGAACTCGAAGCTGAACGTCGCCGCTTCAACGAGTCCCGCCTCGAGATCCTGGCCCGCCACAACCTCCAGGCGACGGACGAGGAAACGGACGACCTCAATCCCCATGACCCCGCCACCATTCCCTATCGTGACAGGCCTCTTCCGCCGCACCTCAAGCCGGTCGGCCGCGACACCTCCAATCATGGCCGAGAAACAACCCCGGCACCAAGGTACAGCACCCGCTCGCCGGGCCCAGGCCTGGCCCGTCCGGAAAGGACTGCATCCACGCCAGCGTTCCGCTACGACTCCGCGGCCGCGGCCGGCTACCCCAGCCGCTCAGCGCATTTCGTCGACGAGGACGACGACGACGAGATCGCTGCACAGCCGAGCATACAGCCGACCCGCGCCGCCTCAGCCTCGACCATCGCGCCCTCATCAGGCCGCAGGTTCAACGTCAAGGCCGAGCAGATCGGAACCTTCGACGGAGCGCCCGAGAACCTCGATTACTTTGTCAACCGCGTCGAGAGCCTCCTCGCGCACCACGACTACGACCCAGACTACGTCTTGGCCATCATCGACGTGCTGCCGCTCTGCTTCAAAGACTCCGCGGCCGAATGGTTCCAGTACATGCCGATATCGCAGCGTTCCGGCATGCGGCTGGGCTGGTACCAGTGGAAGGACGCGCTTAGCAAGGCGTTCCGCCAGGACTACGACGCCGCCCGTCTACGTGCCAGCGAGCGCGCTTGGGACTGGCAGTCGGAGCCGGCCCCGCGCTACTACTTCAACAAGCTCGCGCTGCTAAAGGCCGCCCACCCCGAGTGGCGAGATGCCGACCTCGTCTTCGAGCTCATGAACGGCCTGCCACCGACGCTGAAGTGCCTGATGCGCACCAAGATCGACTCCAACTCCACGCCGGAGGAATTCCTCATCCAGCTCCGCGCCCAAGAGAGCCCCTGGAAGGAAGCCGAGGCAGACCGGATGGCGTTGAAGAAGCGTCAGCAGTCGACGCCACAGCAACTGGGGTCCGCCCCCTCTCAGCCCACGACGCCGAGACGATCACCGCCCTCGTCGCAGTCGTCCAACGCCTCCCCGTCGTCGGTCGCACGCCAGTCCATCATGCTCGACTACGACCCAAAGAACGTCTTTTACAAGAGCGTCGGAGGCAAGCAGACACGTCACTACCGCCTCCCACAGTCTGGCCGCGAGGTGCAACTCAAGTGGCCGTGCAAGAGGTGCGGAGAAGATCACTTCGACTTCGAGCACGTCCAGCTCACGAGGCCCACCACGCCGGGAGAGCGAGCGGCCGCAGAGATCCGCGCGATGAAGGCATACGGATTCAACCTCCTCAGCGTAGACGACGACGAGGAAACGGAGCCCAGCACGAGTGACCACGACCTCACCGCGTCGGACGAGGGGGGCGACGAGACCGCGAAGTCTCTAAACTAGGCAGCGCCAAGCAGACGCCAGACGTCGACCGCAGGCCGGTCGACACGTCCGATGTCAACGACGCCAGGCAGACGATGACCGTTGATCGCTGGTCGACCAACTCCTCGCCCGCCGACGACGTCGACGGACACAACGACCCGATAGACGAGCCCGAAAGATCCACCAAGAACAAGTTCCGCACAGACGACAAGAACCAGAAGACACCACCACAGACTCGTCCCGCCCGCAGACGCGCCCTAAGCGCCCCGTACGTCCACAAAGAAAGACCAGCCTGGCTCGCCGCAGGCCACCGGAAGAGCGATCAACCCCAAGAACTCGTTAATAGGAACGGCTCGTACAAGCCGGAGCTCATCAGACGCCTTTCAAACTCTTCCCGCGCAAGACCCAGACCCTCAGCATTCCACATGGATCCGCAAGTTTCCAACCTCACAGTCGCCAGCCGCCACAAAGGTCTCGACGCTACCGCACCTGTCATCGAGGTCCCTCCCCCCGTCGACACGGGCCGAGGCCGCGCCCACGAGCGACATCTACCCCTCACCGCATACGTCGCCCTGGACAACGGCGACGCACAACTTTCACTCCTCGATACCGGAGCGAACCTCTCCGTCATCGACGAGGCACTTGCACACAAGCTCGGCCTGGCGCCCTTCAACGGCCCGACGCTCCACATCGACGGCGTCGGCTCCGGACACACGTCAGGCTGGGTGACCTCTCGGTTGATCATTCCCGCTACAAGGCACGGACGACCGGTGCAACTGGCGACCGAGGCCGACTTCCACGTCCTCCCCGACTTCGGCCCGGGCCTTTGTCTCGGTCTAGACGTAGTCACCGCCCTGAATGCAGTGCTCGACGTCCCTTCCGCCTCCGCAGAGGCGTTCGGCGCAACGTTCCCTATCTTCGACACAAAAGGGAGGCCGCTGACCTCGAAACGCGCCGGACGTGCTCTGACGGCGAAGAGCAACACGACCATTCCACCGCGATGTCACGCGTGGGTTCCTTTCGACGCCCATCTCCGGCCGGCGACCGACTACGTCATCCAGAGCAGTGTGTGGACCGACGCCGAGGAGACCACCAACCTCGCCCTCCCGTCGGCCGTGATCGACGACGTAACCGTCGCTATCATGGTAACCAACTTCGGCGACGACCCCGTCACGATCAGGAGCAACACACGCCTCGGCACCGCCTTGCCCCTCGTCGCCGGCGGCGCAGGAGTCGGCGCAGGATCGTTCACCCTCCAGAGTCGCCAGACGCCCGACGGCTCCCCAAGCAGCTCGGCCACGTGCCACACCAGCACTGGGGGTCCCGCACCTAGCGGCGGTGTAGGCGAGACGCCCGATGAACAAGAAGGGAGATCGCCTCCAACCGACTCCGCAACAGATGACGCACCAGAGGAGGAAGTCATGGCGGACCCCAGCATCGCGCCAACGCCGATCGACTTTGCGGAGGATCCCCTCGCCAGACTCGCACCCGATCCGACGGCGACGCAGAAGATCGATGGCGCGTTCAACGTTGGTCTCAACCAGGATGGCAAACCGCATCCAGAGATCGTCAGCCTGCTCAGACGCCACCGCCAAGCCTTCTCGCTCGACGGCAGACCAGGTCGCGTCACGCTGCCGGGCACCGCGATGCCGATACCACTGCTCGAAGGCAAGGAGATAACGCCAGAAGCCCCAAGGCGCTCCAGCCCCGAGAAGCGCAAGATAGAGAGCGCGCAGATCGAGCAGCTACGCGACTGGGATGTGATCGAACCGTCCACCTCACCCGCATCCTTCCCAGTCCTACTCGTAAAGCAAGGCGCCAAATGGAGATTCTGCGTCGACTACCGGGGACTCAACAAGGTGTCCAAAGACGACCGGTACCCCCTGCCGCGCATCGACGACATCTTCGAAGCGCTCGCCGGCAACAGATGGTTCTCCGGCCTGGACGCCATCCGCGGATACCATCAGCTCGACATCGAGGAGGCCGACAGGTGGAAAACGGCCTTCATCTGCTCCGCTGGCCTTTTCCAGTACAAACGCGTCCCCTTCGGCCTCAAAGGCGCGCCCGCGTGGTTCCAACGCTTCATGGATCGGATCCTCGGAAGGCTACGATGGATCCACGCCGTCGTCTACCTCGATGACGTCGTCGTCTTCTCCAAGACGATCGAACAGCACGTCGAAGCCCTGGACACCCTCCTCACCGCGGCGACGCAAGCCGGCCTCCGCTTCTCGCCTGACAAGTGCCACTTCGGCCTCCGCTCGCTCGCGCTCCTCGGGCGACAACTGTCCAGCGCCGGCGTGTCAGTGCAGCAAAGGAAGACGCAGGCGGTGCGGGACATCGCAGCTCCGAAGACGCTTCAGGACCTCTATCACGTCCTAGGGCTCTTCAACTACTACCGCGAGTTCATACCGAGGTACGCCCAGCGCGCCCTACCGATGACGCGACTGCTCAAAGGGCACCGGTACAAGCGGGTGGGCGACAGAGACAAGAAGTGGTCACTGGTCGACGAGCACGATCAGCGCACGACGGCCTCACGCGTGGCTCTACAGTGGGGTCCCGAACAGCAAGCCGCCCTCGATGACCTAAAGGACGCTCTGAGCTCGCCACCAACCCTCGCCTTCCCCGACTACACGCGACCTTTCATCCTCTACACCGACGCCTCTCAAACAGCGTTCGCAGCCGCCCTCCATCAGGACACCACCGCCCAGGCTTTTCCGCTGTCGTCAATCACCCCTGCCACCACCGTGCCACTATCGCTCGAGCGCATCCGACAGGGCCAAGCGAGCGACACCGCTATACGCGCCATCCGGGCTCGCCTACAGGGTCGGTTCGACTCAGACACGCCGAGCGCGAGCGACGACGAGGACACCGACAGCGAGACAGACACGTCAGACGCAGTCGAAGCACCAACTGTCCTGACCGGGGGAGGCGGAAGCGCGCCACCCACGGCTCAACTCGAGGCACCGCACGATGAGGAACACCCCGCGCCCGACACGACTCCGACAACGTCAGGCCGCAGCCGACCACGACCAGACGATCACTTCGCCCTCCAAGATGGCCTGGTAGTCTACGTCGGACCGCATCGCACTCAGCGCAAGGTCTACCTTCCGTCAGCACTGCTCCACGACGCCCTTGCTGCGGCGCACGACCAAGGACATTTCGGTCTAGCGAAAACGCTCCCCAGACTCGACGGACTCTACTACCCTCGACTCGCCACGCTTCTCCGCACCTACATCGACAACTGTCCCCCGTGCTTGCGCACGAAAGCCAAGCCCCGGACCGGCCAGCTTTCCCTCGAGCGCACCGACGAGGCGTGCAAGCACGCGTTCCACTCGCTATCGATGGATCTCGTCCTCGGGCTGCCCGTCATCGACGGCCTGGACGCCATCCTCGTAATCGTCGATATGTTCTCCAAAACGCTGCTGACCGCCGCGTGTACCTCTACGATCACGGCGGACGGCGTCTACCGCCTCTTCTCTCGCCTCGTCCTACGGCGCGGGTGGAACCCCAAAGTCATCGTCACCGACTCCGACACCAGGTTCATCGGCGAATACGGTCGAGCATTCGCCGCCCGCATCGGCGCCGTCCTCCAACCATCGGCGCCTTACCACCAGCAAGCCAACCCCGTCGAACGACACATCCAAACGCTCAAACGCGTCCTGCGCACCCTCGCTCTGCAGTCGACGGGCACCTGGGTGGACGATCTCGACGTGGCAGAGCCGGCGATCAACGCCACTCCCTCGCTAGCCACCGGCTTCTCGCCGGACGACCTACTCTACATCCACAAGCCCAACAGCGTCGAGCTTCCGTCAACCGCAGCCCTTGACGACCGACGCGTCGAGGCACGCGCGAGAGTCGAGGAGGCCGTACGGAACCTTCTCTCGTCACAGACCGCCGCCAAGGAACGCTTCGATCGTCGCCACCAACCCCTGCCCGACCTCAGAGAGGGCGACAGAGTCTTCATACGTCTGAAGGACAGACCCGTCCCGATGGCAGGCACCGAACACCGCCTAGACCCCACCCTTCTCGGACCCTTCCCGGTCGAACAGGTCCTCTCCGACCACAGAGTCCGACTCGCCCTACCTCCGACTCTACGACTCGATCCACACTTCGACCGTTCCCACCTTCAACCATGCCCGCGGGACCCGGATCCCTTTGGCAGACCGCTCGAGAGCTCGGCCGTCGACAACAGCGAAGATGACGCTTCCGACACCCCCAGCCCAGCGCCACAATGGGAGCTCGAACGAATCGTCGGAACGAGAAACTACCGAGGCTACAAGCAGTATCGAGTCCTGTGGAAGAACGACCCGATGCCGACGTGGGAGTTCGAGGATGACCTGCGTGAGGACAAGTGCGATCAAGCCATCTCCGACTTCCACGCCAACCTTGACGCCCTCCCAGCGCGACGGCGCAAGCGCAACGCCCGTCAAGCCTACACCCTTGTCGCCCAAGATCTCGCCGTGTCCGACGCCGAGCTTTTGATCCGCCACGATCAGGCGCACCCCAGCCCCACGGAGCGCCCGATCGCGTTCATCTCCACACCCACCTCCGCGTCCGAGTCCAAACTCCTTGGCCTCGAACTCGAGATGTCCTGCTTGGCGTGGGCGCTGCACCAACTCCGCCATTACCTCGAGGGCGCCCCGGAGATCATCGTCGTAACGGACCACGCTCCTCTCGGCGCCGTCCTCAAAGCGTCCTCCAAGTCTCGCCGCCTCTTCACACCCCGCATCGAGCGCCTACGCACATACCTCCTTCCGTTCCTCGACTCACTCTCCTTCGTCCATCGCGCTGGCAAGGCCCACGGCAACGTCGACGCCCTGTCCCGTCTGCCACACTCATCCTAGCCCAACCACACCCAACGTCTTCCACACAGCCCCGTCGCATGTCCGCCCCTTCATTCCCGTCTCACGCACATACCCTCCACTCTTCACGCCGCCTCCTGTAGTACCACCACCTCTTCGCGCCCATTCCTGTACCGTAGTCCAGACGCCCGCATCGAAGGGGGGAGGGGGGGATGTCGCGCGCAGCTCGGTTCCGAGTCTTGGCGCGCGCGGCATCTTTTTCCCTCTCCGCGGCGCGCCTCCCTCCTTGATTGGAAACCATCACTTCACTCGCTCACTTCCTGCCCGCTACGCTGGCACACCTGCAGGATGCCGAGGAGGACAATGATAGCAGCAAGGTCCTTGATGAGCCAGCCGTCCTTGCAGCTGGGAATTGCAATGCGCGCAGGCTGCTCTTCACCGATGCAGTTGCATAGCTTGCAGCCCGTTGCCTGACCCCAGACGAGGAAGGCTGGGTTGCTGTCGTTGTTGTATCCTGTAAGCTGGATTGTCAGCTGACGCCAGCGCAGGAATGGCGCATTGTCCTGTGCCTTGCCCTCCTCCATCAGCCACAATGGCAGGCAGGTGCCCTGGCAGTCAAGGCTGAGGAGGACGGCGCTGGATGAGAGGACCGAGAGGGGTGGGCAAAAGACGTTTGCGGCCATGCCCCTTAGGGCTCGCCCACAGCGCCGCAAGGACAGCGTTGATCTGGGTATCGGTCACCCAAAACTTCTCCAGCACTCCGACGGGATACCAGCGTAGCGCACACGCATTGAAACAAATAATGGGTTGGATTAACTTGAGCATGTCAGGTGCAATAAGCTGGCCTTGTTCCTCAAACCACGTGGCAAGGGAGTGGGTGCTGTGGAGGATGGTGGCAAGCGCCAGGGGCGTTGCATCGTTGCCCAGCGGCAGGAGAGAGCGCACTGCATTGGCCTTGTGTTCTGGAAGCTCCTCTGTATTGGCCCCATCATTGTCGGCTGCTGTTTGCTTTGGAAAATGACAGAAGGTATGCATCACTTCCTTATCCAGATGCATTGCAGGAGGCATGCATATGCATTGGCTGCCAAGTCCGAAGCCGCAGTTGAGACCACTTACCAGGTTTGTGGGCCTGCATGCAGCCATCTGGACCCAGACCAGGGCATCAATAGCTCCATTGCCTTGTCTGCCTCTTTGATGGTTCCTGCTGCAAGCACCTTCTTGCTTGTTGTGCCACGCTAGCAGTCTGGCAGCCTCTTCTGCAGACATGCCCATCTCAGCAGCCACCTCAATCTCATCTTTTGCAATGTTCCCTTTGAGTCCCATAGTGTTGCACAGGTGGTGGCAGAGGGTGTGCAGAGCATGTCACTCCAATTGCCTTGGTGTGGGCCTGATGCCTTAGCCACTGCTGATGCTGTTGCTGAAGCTGATGCCACTGCTGATGCTGATGCTGATGCTGATGCTGATGCTGATGCTGATGCTGATGCCAGAGCCACTGATGATGCTGATGCCTTCATCTTTTCTTGCAGCAGGGGGGTCCTGCATCTCTCGCCTGCCTCAGCGCGTCTGTAGCACCCAGCCAGGTGGAGGTTGAGGTGCGAGAAGATGGGAGCGCACAGAAGCCTTTTGCTGCCAAGTCCAACCTCGCGCCTTCCACCGCCGTCCTCGCCATCATCACCATCATCTCGACACCTCTTTTCTTCAAAGACCTAGGACCTCGGCGACGGGTTTGCGGCACCAACTGAACAGTCTACTCGGATCGCACTGCGGCAGGCAACCAGCGTCCCCTGTCCAGAGCGAGGCACGACATCACCTGAGCGTTCCGAGGTCGCGAGCCCGCAAGCAGCATGTCGTACCTGCTTCCTCACTTGCCCTCCGGTGAGCATTCGATGAGCTGTGGCGATGTCCGCGCGCATGTCGGCGCATTCACTGATCACCCCGATCCCCCCCTTCGCCATCTTCATCCGCCGCAACCGCAGGCTGGCACGTCGACCAGGCGATCCTGTCGGAAGAGGACCGGGTGGTCGTCATCCGCTTTGGCCACGACCACGTGAGGCGCCGCGCGATCTTCTACCCGGGACCGTGCGATGGCCGTCTGAAGCGAGTGCTGACGTTCAGATCTCGTCTGCTCCCTTGACGCTCCGCAGGACCCGGTGTGCATGCAGATGGACGAGACACTGTACAAGATCTCGACGGCGGTGCAGAACTTCGCCGTCATCTACCTGGTCGACATTACGCAGGTGCCAGACTTCAACAAGGTGAGCATGCGGGCGCATCTTGGCGGGCCATTGGCAATGGGGCTCCAACAGAATACCGCGGCGACGAGAGGGGGCGGCTACTGACCGCCTACCGACGACCGGCGAGTGCGGCGCTCCTCCAGATGTACGAGCTGTACGACCCCTGCGCCGTCATGTTCTTCTACCGCAACAAGCACATCATGATCGACCTCGGGACGGGCAACAACAACAAGATGTGAGCAGTCCCGTGCCCGTTGGGGATGTCGAAGCGCGCTGGGAGAGCTAACCCGTATCAACTCCTCGACCTGCCTCTGGCCGTTGTCATACTCGACCCCGCCCTGGCAGCAACTGGGCCATGACGGACAAGCAAGAGCTGATCGACATTGTCGAGGTCGTTTATCGCGGTGCGAGCAAGGGTCGCGGTCTGGTCGTCAGCCCCCGAGGTGAGCATCGTGCGCGGTGGCGTGCCATGTCTGCCCGTCGTCTCGTCATGCCGCTTCGATGGCATCGCTGACACTGCTGGCCAACCGCTATATCCGCCTGTGCTGCTGGTTTCCTGTCGCCGCTCGTCAGACTACTCGACAAGGCAAAAGTACTGAGGTCGCTCCGCTTCGACCGCTCGTCATTCTGTAATTGTAACCTCCATCTTGGCGTCGACATTCGAAAAGCCTCTTCTACGTCGAGCAGGCCTGGTGCGAAGTGTGATCGCACGTAGGCCAGCAGCTACGGTGTAGGGGCGGCGAAGATGGCGTCGAGCTGGCCATGCCTTTTCGAGCTGGGAAAGGCCGATCGGGAACCGAAGGAGGGGCGGAAGGGCGAGGCATGCTGGCCGGAAAGATGAAGCTGGGCGGGCAGCAGGCCGTCATGAAGCTGGCAGAGGCAGGCGGGCGGTTGGAGCGAAAAAGGTGCCTGCCCGACGCGGCGCGAGCCTCGTCTCTGGCTGACATGCAGGCGGCCAGAGTCAGAGAGAGCGAGAAGGAGAAGAGAGGGTGCGGCGCTGCTCATGGGCCGACAGACCATCATCGGCCAGGTTTGCACCTCAGCCGCCCAACCCGGAGCAAGCTGGGCTCGAGCGGAGCACCGCTGCCACGCCACGCCACCCAACGCAACGCAACCCAACGCCTGCCGCTATCGCTATCACCATCACCATCATCACCACTGCTCTGAACCCGGCCCGCGCTCCCTCTCCCCCACCTCGACACCGGCTGCACCCGCCCTCGGCAGCTCTCGCAGGATCGCATCGCCTGCGCTACACTGCCTCCTCCCGACCGCCGCTCCCTCAGTCGCCTGCTACCCATCCAGCTCCGCCCCGCTGCGCTCCGCTCTGCTCTGGTCTGCTGCCCATCCTGGACACCGCCCGTCCGATCCGCGCCGACTGCCGTCCTCTCGAGCCGGCCTCGTCTGTCCTGACCCGTCCGTAGCAACAGCGCACCACTCAGAGGGCATCGCTCTCGCCGAGGCAAAGTCGGCTTAGTCGCCCGTCATCTCAGGCCGGATCGACTTAGCCAGTCCGAGATAGCGTGCAGCGAACCACCGGTGCTCGCGGCCTACCTCTCTCCGCCTGCACTCCTTCCACGCCTAAGCACGCCCGGCCACGCCCGCCACCATGAAGGTCAAGCTTAGGGTCCCGCTCGCCTCGACACCTCGCCAGACGGCCTCTCCGCTCTCCAACGCCAGAGGGCCAGACGAGATGGACGAGGACGACGCAGCATCCCCACAGCAGCTGCAGCTGCACCAGCAGCAAGCAGCTCTTGCCGGAACCTCGGAACCAGCGTCCGAAGACGATGACGACGAAGACGATGAGGAGGTCGATGAGGAAGACGAGGGCGACGAGCTCGACGGTGAGTAGCGGCCGGCGAGGATCATCACCAAATCGCTCCACGTCCACTCCGTCTCTGACCACCACGACCTGCCCACTCCTGCCCACCTCTCCTACGCTCTTACCTGCTTCCACGTTGCAGAGCTCGACGAGCTGGAAGACGAGATGCCCGCACCGCCCGCCACCACGTCCAACCAGGTATCGCCCAAGCGCAGCCGGATCACCGTCAAGCCAAGAGCACCAAAAGGCCACGCTGACGCCGCCTCGCCCTCGCCAACACCTTCGTCGAACGCCAGGGAAGGCGGATCAACCGAGAGCCCGCGCGGCACGCCCTCGGAACGGGCCAGGATCCTCACGGGCAAGAGGGCGGCGGCAGCGCGCCAGGAAGAGGCGGCGCGCATGACAAAGGAGGAGCTCGATGCGCTGCCCGCCGCCAAGCGGCGCAAGAGCCACAAGGCGCGAGGTGCTCCTGGTCCGGGACGAGGATGGAGAAAGGGCCTGACAAAGTGAGTGGCAGTCGCCCGCGGCGGGCACATTATGTTTGATGCTCGAAAAGTGAGCGACCTGACCGGCTCGACTGACGTCTCGGCCATCGCCGTGCCTTTCGCCGCATCGCAACAGGGGACAGAAGCCGGTCTACGAGCTGCCGGCAAGCGCACTGCCAGAAGCAGGGTCGACGCCGACGACGTTTGGCAACACCACGTCCTCGGCTAGAGCCTCGCCGCAGGTGGGCAGGTCGGGCGGCGAGGGCTCTGGCAAGCGGGCGGCGCAGTCGGCGGCCGTGGCCACGGTCAAGATCCAGGACGCCAGCGGCACGCGCACCCACGTCAGCGACCTGTCTGCCAAGGCGGGCACGGCCAAGAACCCAGGCTTCCGCTACCCGCCCCTGCCCAGCAGCCGTGGCGGCCCTCCGATCCTGCCCATCTCCAAGATCCCCATCACCTTCCAGGCGTCGGCGTCGATGGACAAGAAGAAGGAGCCGCGCACCTGGAACAAGGGCAAGCGTGAGTTCCTCAGCCTCGGTGGGCGGCTCTGGAGCGTGCCGACGTGGTACGGCGGCGAAGACAGGGGCTTTGAGAAGAAGATTGATCCGACGATAGCGCCGCTGCTGGCGCAGTCGACGACAACCAACGCATCGCTGCTCGCCGCCGCCAACGCGGCCAAGGGCACGCCGACGCCGACGCCGGCACCGGGACAAGCGGCGCCGAGCACACCGAGCGCGGGCCGGAAGACTGGGGCGACCTCCGCGACGACTGCGTCGGCCGCGGCCGCCGCGTCGAGGCTCTCGCCGGACAAGGCGACCGAGCGTTCTGAGACGCCGCTGAGCAACGCTGGCGGGGCGAGGCGCGCCACGACGACGACGGGCACCGTCTCACCGCTGCCGCCGCCGCGCCACATTGGTGCGGTCAGGGAGGACGTGAGCTGGAGAGGTCAGAGCCCGGCGTTCTTGGCCGGGGGTCGGTGATGGGCGGCGAGGCCAACAAAGAGGCTGCAGCGACTGAATTGGCCCGCACACAGCCAGGCAGACAGACGGGCAGGAAGACGCCTGCGTCCGGATGATGGGAGGAGCGACAGACGATGGGTGGCGGGCGGACCACGTAGCACCGTAGCTCGGCGAGCAAGTGAACAGGGGCAATGATTGCACGGGCCAGACGGCCAGTCGCTTCTACTGCAGAACCAAAGCGTGGCGTGGCGGCGTGGCGTGCGACCGAGCGAGGTTGACAGGAGCCGAGCCGCAAGGGCGTTCAGAGCACTGCAGAAAGGGGCGGCGAGTGGACGATGACAGACGGTCAGCACACCGGGCACCCTCTGACCACGGCGACAATGGAGAGCTGCAACTCACTTCTCCGCTTCTTGGGACGGACGCCGCCGACCTTGACGGGCGTCTTGTCGGTCATTTTGAGCACGAGCTGCCGGGTGGCCTGGCCCTCGCCGGCGAGCAGGGCGCGATAGACGGCCTCCCTGCCCTGTCCGAAGCCGTTCCAGAAGACCTCGAGGTTGAGAATGCCCCAAGCGTCGCGCTTTTCGCCAATCTTTGCAAACATGTTGAAGGCGGCGCGGTAGCCGGCCTCGTAGCCGCTGCGGGCAGCCTTTTTGAAGCCGACGCTGCCGCCCGACGACGAGGCCAGCGGCTCGCCCTCGGGGTTGGTGAGGGTGAGGATGGTGTTGTTGCGCGAGGTGCGCACGTGCAGCTTGTGCGCCGGCGTGTCGGCGTAGCGCGAGCGGATCTCGGCGCGCAGCGCACCACCCCTGAACCCGCGAGATTCTTCTGACGTCGCCGTCGTCGTCGTTCCCTCCGGCGTCGTCGTGGAGGAAGCGTCCATTCCGGGCAGAGACATGGCCGACGAGCCGGCGGAGGCGAGGATGTCGTCGAGGCTGGCAGAGGGGGCCGGTCGGCCTGCCGGTGCGGTGGATGAGGTGACGGCAGATGCCAGCTCCGGTGTCGATGCGGATGCTTCGGACGCCGGTGCGGAACCGGGTGCGCCTGCGACAGCGTCGGCGGCCGTTGGTGCGTCTGCGGGCGACTTTGGTGTGGGCATCGATGCGGCATCGATCTGTGCGGTGGCAGGTGGCGTCGGAGCGTCATCGCCACCGCTGCTGTTCCCACCTTCCTTGTTCGGACGGATCGCGGAGGAGGAGATGTGGCGGTGCGCGGCGTTGACGAGGTACGAAGTCGAGGCTGTCGATGGCCCGCTGGTGCTGACGGCCTGGCCGAGTCGAGCCGTGGCGGGCCGAAGCGCCGCCGTGTTGAAGAGCTGTCGCAGCATGGTGTCGCGTGCTGTGGTGTCGCCGAGGTAAGGCGAGGAGTTGCACGGGGAGCGAAGAAGGAGAGGTGACCTTGTACGCAGTGGAGGCCCCGAGTCGATGCGATGGGATGGTGTCAGCTAGCCAGTAGGAGCGCCGGGCTGCAGCCGTCCTGATGGCCTCGGAAGAACGCAGCGCAGAGGAGCGGTGGGTTAGGGCGCACGAAAAAATGGCCGCCAGCCCAGCCCGCCAACCGCCAGCTCGAGTTTCGGTTCCGCAGCGACCCTGACCTTTCTCGCACGGGATCGATGAGTTGGGCCTAGACCGTGGCCTGACGCGCGTGGCCGTGGCGCCGGCCAGCCGAGGGCGTCTCAGGGGCTGTTGATGTTGGCGGTCGGGCCGGTGTTGGTCTACTAGCTGTAGCCAGACAGGCAGGCAGGCAGGTCCTCCTGGCTGCTTGCCCTTTGCTGACCTCCTTTTCGCCAGCGCGGCGAGCCAGGAACGAGTCGAGGCCTGGTCTGCAGGCGGGCCTCATCCTGCTTGCTCTAGCTGTGCCGCAGACCAAAGGCAGGCAAGCAGGCTGACCTGCCTGTTTGGTGCTGCTGCTGCTGCTGCTGCTGCTGCTTCCTGGACCAGGGTTGAACATCCAAAGCCAGGCCAACGCCTTAGCCGGCGGCCGAAGCGTGGGCGTTGCAGGATGTCGGGCCCGCTCGATCTCATTCACTTCAATCCAGCATCCTTGCCTGCCCACCACGTCCTCTATCCACGACTCCATAACGACCGCAGCAACGAAACGACGAACAGCGACGAACGACCAAACAATCGGCCAGCATCTTCTACCGGATTGCGTATCGGACCGTTCACGACGACTTGCTCCTCTTGCTAGACGCACCGACGTATCGTCAGGACCCCCTTTCTCCTAGCCAGCACGCCAGGCCGGAGACCAGCATGCCACCCCGGCCGCTATCGCACGATGCCGATGACGAGACTCGCGCACTCACCGGGCCTCCGGAGCTCCTCGATGCCGACACCACCGATTACTGGGATGACGCACAGGGTGAGTGGTGTGGCGTGGAGTCGCTGTCGCTGTCGCCGCACCGGCTCTGTATCTGCAGCGCATCGTCCAGACTGTCTGTGCAGAGGCAGCGCGGATGAACGGCTAGGCCGAGGGCCAACGGGTTCGATCGCAGCACGCGGCGTCGCATCGACTGCCAGAGGTGGTTTAGATCCCTGCCTACGGTACCTACCACGCCGCCTGTGCCGCAGCAGGACGAACTACGAGCGGCGAGGAGAGATGAAGCGTACGCGACCACGCGCAGTCGCTTGCCGGCCTTGGTCGACGACAGCAGCAGCGGCGTCGGCGGCCGCGTCTTGTCCGCCAAGAACGCGGCCCCTGTTGCCGGCGCTTGGCAGCGTCGGTCGGCACAGCCCCCGTTCGCTCGTCCTTCGACCTTCGCACCGCGGTCGCCCTGCCTGCCCCTTCTCCACGGTCTATTCTCGGACGCCTCTTGGCCTCGCCTTGGCTTGGCTTGAGCTGGCTACCGCAGTCTTGCCTGCCTGCTGCTTGCTTGTCTGACCCCTTGGCCGTGGAATTTCTGGGCGGCGGCGGTACCTGGCAGCGTCTTAGCCTGACCGGCCGGGCGCATCTTGCTGAGCCCGTTGGCTAGACGTGCTCGCCACCCACTCCCTCGGCGTGCCACCTCTAAGGCCGGCGTGCGTGCTTCGACGGCCCGTCTAGTCCTTCTTGGCGCTACCGCATGTCGTCTTCGCCGCTCCTGGTCCGGTCCTGGCCTCTGCTGGCTTGCCGCGCTGGTGCCATGACGCCGGGTCGCTGCACCGGCCAGCGTGGTCGGAGCATCGGCTAGGCTAGGGTCCACACGTCTTCGCCGACTTTGGCGCAGTCGGCGCGCAGCAACACCGTACCACCGTACTTGCTTGGCCTGGCCTGCACCATCCCCCCGCCTCGCTGGCCACACCTCTCTGGCTTGGTCGTGATACGGCTGGATGGCCGGATCGCTCGTCGGCCAGCCAGGCATGTCCACCAGCCTTGGGCCGGCCACCCCCGCCTGCCGCAGCTGACCGTCTGCTGCCATCCTCGTCCTCCTTGCACGGACGCTGACCTGCACGCTGTCCTTGCACCTCCCTTAACCTCCCCATCGTCGACCTCGTCTGCGACCCCATCCCCTTTGCCCCCACTGCCCTCGTCTCAACGTCCCCCTGCCATCGACGACAGGCCTCCCTCCCCCTCACCGCCTCTCGACCCACCACTCGCCCTCGCCCTACCCCAACTCGTTTGAGAGTCTTCCGATCGCGCCGCCGCGCCCCTCGACGAGCGCCTACATCGACCCCTTTGCCAACGGCCACCGCACCAGCACCTACGCGCTCGACGACGAGACGCCCCGCGCATCCATGTCGTATCCCGATCACCACGACTACTACCCGCCCCCCACCGACGTCTACAGCACCGGCGGCCCCAAGGGCTACATGCCCGCCATGGACTCGACCGACTCGCTCACGGGCCGACGCGGCGGCGAAAAGGACTACGACAGCGACGCCTGGGGCATGAGCGCGTCGGGCT
>NW_006920873.1:800901-824666 GCF_000417875.1 Pseudozyma flocculosa PF-1
AGCAGCCACCGGCGCCGGCAGCGGTGGCGGCTACTACAGCGGCGACAGCAGCGCGTACTACCGCTCCGGCGCCCCTCACAAGGGCCGCAAGAAGATGTGGTGGATCATCGGCGCCGTCGCCCTCGCCGTCATCGGAATCGGCGCAGGCGTCGGCATCTACCTCGCCAAGCGCGGCGACAACTCCTCGTCCGGCTCAGCCTCGGGCGCAGTCAAGTCGGACCCCAACGACCCCAGCAAGTTCGACAAGGATCCGAGGCTTCACCAGTCCCTCTACGGTCTCTGCTATACCCCGCTAAACTCACAGCTACCGTCCTGCGGCGATACGCTGGAGCAGGTGATCGAGGACGTGCAGATCATGTCGCAGCTGACGAAGCGGATCCGCACGTACGGTGCCGACTGCGACGTGCCGGCGCTGGTGCTCGAGGCGATTGCCAAGACCAAGGTCGACATGGAGGTCTTCCTCGCCGTGTGGGTCGACGACAACGCCGTCACCTACAAGCGCCAGGTCGACTCGCTCACGGCGGCACTCAAGCAGCACGGCGCCGACCACGTCGCCGGTGTCATCGTAGGCAATGAGGTCTTGCTGAACGGCGGCTCGGTGTCGGACCTGGTGTCCAAGATGTCGGACATGCGCACGACGCTGGCCGGTCTGGGGCTGAGCAAGACGCCGCCTGTCGGCACGTCGGACGCCGGCTCGATGATGACGGCGGCGCTGGGCGAAGGCTCCGACTTTGTCTTTAGCAACACGCACCCGTGGTTTGGCGGCACGCTCGTCAGCGACGCAGCCGGTTGGACGTGGAGCTACACGCACAACCAGGAGCCCTCGACGGTGCTGTCGGCGCCCAACAAGCCTACGGTCTACGTCGGCGAGGTCGGCTGGCCGACGGGCGCCAACGAGACGCGCCTCGAGACGTACGAGGGCGCCGTGGCCGGCGTGCCGCAGCTCCAGACGTTCCTCGACACGTTTGTCTGCGAGTCCAACACCAACATCACCGCCGGCACGGGTCAGCCCTACTTCTACTTTGAGGCATTCGACGAGCCCTGGAAGGACGCCCAGTTTGGCGGCGTCGAGGCGCACTGGGGCCTGTTTACCAAGGACAAGAAGCTCAAGGACGGCATCACCATCCCCACGTGCATCTCGCCTTGAGGGGCGCGCCGTCTTGCTTGCTCGCTTGTCGCTTGTTTCGCAATCCCGTCTCGCGTCCTCATCCAGGCCTCCGAGCCCGCACTAGGCCCGCTCTTCCTCGTCTGCGTTCAGCTTGCACGGGTCGAGCTGGGCCGCGCTGCGCCGGGCCACGCCTCGCCACGCCACGCCTACGGACGATTGTCGCCATGGACTTCTCGTTGTTTCTTGTAATCTATCCGCCTCGTCCCCGCCTGTATCCATGTGTCCGAATGTCTAGCCTCAGCCACGTCGACAAACGCGATCCATCTCCGTCGTCGCGGTCGCCGTATCTTTGTACCTGCGAGACGGACTGTGATGCCACACCGCCTCTCCTAGTCTCATCTCACTTGTAATCACATCGATCCTCTCTCGAAGCTGCTCTGAGGGAGGGTAAGAGAAGGTGGCAAGACAACCTAGCAGAGACGGCGAGGTTCGAGGAGGGTGCAGGATGTAACGGTAGGGCAGGAGGGCACGACAGAGGACGGAATCGACCATCGGCCCCCTCGACATCGTCGTCGGGCAGAGAGAGAGACAAGATCGGACCTGGAATCGAGAACTAGACAGACATGTGTGCGTGGATGCGAGCGAGGGGCGATGAAGGCGGTGGTGGCGGTCGAGGTGGTTGTTGGTGTGGGCGTGGGCATGGTGGAGGTGTTGGTGTTGGCGGATCGGGTGTCCGTGCCCTGGCCAACGTCTGCGCTGCTGTCACTAAGACCCAGGCGAAACTGGCAGCTGCCAGCTGGCACAAGGCAAGACTCTCGCTCCTCCGCCCCCCACTTTCCGAGTTGGCAGCACGTCGACCTTTTTCCTTCCGCCTGCCTTTCCGCCTCCATCTCGACCAGTCTGCGACCACCATCCCAAGCGCCACCAGTGTCAGACCTCCTACCTCCTACCTCCATCCCATCGACTGCGATCTCGCACAGTACCTCTGGCCATTCCCACCGCAACCCCGCCTTGAACGCCTTACAGGATGCCCGCATTGACCAAGCAGGCATCGGGCTCGTCGACGGCGGCCGACCAGGCCTCTAAGCCGGAGCGCATCTACGTCAACAACGCCGATCTGGGAGAGCTCAAACTGACGTGCGATGAGGCCGTCGAACGCGTGAGTCGGCCCGGTCAGGAGCCCCGCTGCCGCACCAGGTCGTACTGCACGCTGACCACCGACGCCTCCCTCGACCCGCCCCTGCAGATCCTCACGCGAGACCACAGCAGCAGCTCTACGACGACCACGACCTCCTCAGGTGCCTCAAACGATGGCAGCGCTGCGCCGGCCGACTTTCCGGCCTTCAAGGCGAGCCACTTTCATACCGACCTCCGCCTCGCGCTCGGGTACACGGCCGCCGTCGTGATGATTGGCACCACCCTCTGGGCCTACTTTATCGAGAAGGAGTGGGAGAACAACAAGCGCGCCTGCGGGTTCGCCGTTGCCGTGTGAGTATCGAGGTCAAGGGGGTCGGCCAGCGTTGGCCGGGCAGAGACGAGAAGCCATTCGAACTTCCGGCTGACCGCCCTCGCTGCCCCTTCCTGCGACGCAGCTACGCCGTCCTGTCGGCCGTCCAAGCCGTCGACTCCTACCTTCAGGGCAACACAATCTTTGTCGGCAAGCGGAGGATGCTCTCCAAGCGGGTGCGTTTGCGGTCCTCGCCAGGTACGACTGCCGACCGCCGACATGTGACGTCTCACCTTGTCACCCTGCTTCCGCACCTACTCTCCGTGCCTCGCCTTGCAGATCGAGACCGAGAACCTGAAGATCGTCTCGCCTGCGTTGGGCCGCTCGCAGGAGACCGAGTACCTCTCGCGCGAGGGCAAACCCGTGCTTGCGCCGCCCAACTACTCGCTCAAGATCGACTACACGCGCAAGAGCAACGGCGGCAAGAGCCTGCTCGGC
Source organism: Pseudozyma flocculosa PF-1 (assembly GCF_000417875.1). Taxonomy (NCBI): domain Eukaryota; kingdom Fungi; phylum Basidiomycota; class Ustilaginomycetes; order Ustilaginales; family Ustilaginaceae; genus Pseudozyma; species Pseudozyma flocculosa. The sequence goes on from NW_006920873.1 coordinate 803,955, forward strand.
AGCAAGAAGGACACGTTCGTGCTGGGCCATCTCGGTGAGTAGAGTCGCCGCACGACAGACCGCGCTCTCTGCACGACGCCCTGTTGTGCCTGAATCCATGCTGACCGTTGCGGACCGGCCTCGCTCTTCGACGCCCCGCCAGGCGAGTGGTTCACCGAGGATGGCGAGTTTATCGAGTCGATATTCGAGGAGCGGCTCATCTCGGGCCTGCAGAAGGCGTTCGGCCAGTGAAGCGAGGGAGGGGCGAAAGAAAAGGCACGACGACGTGCCGAGGAGTAGTTGAGAGACGAGAGTCGACATTCGAGGCAGGCAGGAAGGTTTAGAGTCTTGCGGAGGAATCAGGAAGATGGGGCCAGAAAGGGGTAGGCGGAGGCCGAGGACGCGGCGGCGATGCCGTCCATTTGCGATACCCTGCACTCAATCCAACACGCGCTTCCTCTGACGACGTGCGAGCCAGGTCACTGATGCTGCTGCTGCTGCCGTGGAGGTTGTGCGCGCCTAAGGCGCTGTCGTCGTCGTCGTCGTCGTCGTCGTCGTCGTTGCCGCCATCACAGACTTGGCCAGGCAAGGCGAGCAGGATCCGCGGCATCTGAGGCAGGGACTGCTTACGTGGTGCTGACGCGTGCGAAGAGCCGGCTGGGGGAGCCAGCATGCGGCCACGTCGGCGTAGATGTCTCAAGCGCGCGCGCGAGGCCAGATAGAGGGCGGCGCTGGCTTGCCAGGCCAGGCCAGGCCAGGCCTAGGCCTGCTTTTGTCTGGAGGCGGCCAGCAGCGCGCTTGCTTGCTTCCTTGGAAGAAGGGGGAGGCTGCACCACCGACAGCTCGGCAAGCGGCTGGGCGCCTTTGTGCTGCTGGCGGTTGCAGCTGCTGCTGGGTTGCGCAGCCTGGCCCCGCTGGCCCCGGGAGCTGCTGGCTGGCCTTGGCTGCCCTACCCGCTGCAGCCACCACGCCTCCATCATCAGCGCGCCACGTACGCGGAGCTGTAGACGCACGGCCGGGCCTGGCGCGGCCACACACACCAGCACAAACCAGGCAGGCTCCCAAAACGTCGGTCATAGCCCCGGCATCGGCTTTCCTGGGGACGGGACCCAATGCTCCACCTCCTGATGCGCAGGGACCGAGCGGTGGAGAAAGAGCCAGGCTAGGCTACGCTGAGCTAGCAGGTCTTGAGAAGAAGACCGCGCGCGCCGGTGGCCACCTCTCGTGCTGAGCCACCAGTCCCGCGCATCAAAGGGAGCGCACGCTAGACTGCATGCAATCTTCCACCCGGCTCGCTGGCTGACTGACCGGCTGGCCCCAGGGTGGCACGGTGCGGCAGGCACGGCCCCTCGGCGCCACTCTACACGCGCGTAGAGTATGTACAAGCCAAGCCGCCTGGTCTGGTCGGCAGCACCGTATCGCTTGGTGGTATGATGGCAGAGGCCCAGAGGCGGCGCGGTGGAAGCGAGGAGGCCGGCTGCTCGCCGTTGGTGCGTCGAGCTCCGCTCCGCTGGGCGCGGGTGTGCGTGCGTGCGTGGGTGCGTGGGTGCGCGTGCGCCTGGGTGCGTGTGTGTGTGCAGCAGAGAACAGATAGAGGGCCAGGTCGAGAGCCTAAGCAAGGATAGACTACTGGGCAGGCTAGGGGTCAAAGGGGAGGCCTAGGGATGGAAGGGCCCGCCAACCCCGACCTACACTCGCTCGCTCGTCTTTCATGCTCCCTCGCCCGCCCGCACCGCCGCACGCCCCTCTTGAGCAGAAGCCTCTTGGCCGGCCGTGAGAGCGCAGATGGACACATCAGATGCTTTCCCGACCCGCGGCGGCTCCCTTGGCCACCTCGACGCTGCGGTTGGCTACTACTACCTGCTCCTGCTCCCCTTTGCTTCCCGCCACCACTCTCTTGATCCTCACTCGAGCCCACCACCATAGCCCCGCCCCCACACAGCTTCACTCGCCCTCGCTCGCTCTCTTGACACTTCTCTCACAGCGCACGGCAGCGGCCACACCTTGGCCAAGCGTCCGAGGCCTGTCCCCGTCGACTTTGCTCCTCGGAGCGCCTGCCGTCCCGCCATACAGCGGTCACGCCACGCGCTCTCGCTCTCACCTCCGACCCCCTTGCCTTGCCGGCCAGTTGCCTCTCCCTCTCGCGCGCCCCATCACTCCTTCCGCCACGCACCACGGAGCAGACGACAGACGGCATGGCAGCCGTCCTCAATAGACAGCATCCCACCATGGGCGCCCAGCACGGCATCGCCGCATTCCGCTCCAAGTTTAAAAAGGCCAGCCCCCAACAGCCAGCCTCTGGCGGCCCCGCGGCCGCTTACACGGTCGGCAACCAGTCCAGCATCGCCCTCGGCGAATCGGGTCAGAGCAGAAAGAGGGGCTTCTCCCTCCGCAGCAAGATGCGCCTGGGCAAGGTGAGTGCCACCACTCTCTCGCATCCCTATCAGCACCGCCTCTTTCCCCTGACACCCGACCACCTGATTGTGCCTCCCCCATCGCGTCTTTCCTCGTCCCACGACGCTACAGCCCCAACGGGCGCCCGCGGTGCCGCAGCTCCCACCCGCCCTCGAACTCGACTTTGATCGCCCGGCTCTCGATGCGCCGAGCCAGCCAGAGATCGGAGCACATGCCCGCCCTTCCCCCACACCTGGCGCCGCTCAACCGCCCACCGCCGCCGCCCTCGTTGCGGCCGAGGCCATCGCCTCTTCCTCTTCGGCCACCAAGCACGTCCCCAGGGCCCGCCAGCTCGTAAAGGCCCTCGAGGCCATGGCCAACGCCAGGCTCGACGTCGCTCAGGTGCGCGACCTGGCCAGCCTGTGCGCCGAACAGATCAAGCAGCGCGGCCTCGACACGACCGGCCTCTTCCGGTCCTTCCGCGTCGCCCAGTCCCAGGACGACATCGACCGCCTCATCCAGCTGTTCCTCGTCCACATCAACCCCACCGCCTACGCCAGCGTCTTTGCCGTGCTGCCCGACGACGCGCTGGCGAGGCTCTGGCAGCGCCCCGAAGAAGCCCCCGACAAGTCCAGGGCGGCACTCGACGAGCTCGAAAAGGAACTGCGCTACACCTCGATCCACAACGTCGTCGCGCTGCTCAAGTGGGGTCTGCGCCATCTGCGCCTGCGTACGACCGACTTCAACTCGTCCGACCCTTACGGCTGGTACGACGCCTTTGTCGCTGCCGAGAAGAAGTCGGGCTACCACCCGCGAGCCATTGCCGACCTCCTGCACCCGACCCTGCCCCAGGAGACGGCCGAGCTGCTCGTACAGATGCTCGAGCTCATGGCCAGGGTGGCGGCCCACCACAACCACATGCCTGCGTCGGAGATCTGCAGCATCCTGGGCTTCTGGCTGTTTGGGAGGATCGGCGTTGCCCACCCGCCGCCGACGTTCCCGGAGCTGCAGGCCGCCTGGCAGACGGCAACGTCTGTGGCCGAGCACCTCCTGCTCGCCCACATTCGCTCGCAGGCCGTCGTCACCTTTGCCATGCCCCTGCGCCTGACCGAGCTGGTCCAGGACTATCCGTCCATCAAGGACGGCTCGCACTCGCCTGGCTTCCCGCCCGCGTATGCGCGGAGGCAGGTCAGCACCCTCAGGATCGATCTGCGGTCCGAGAACCTCGTCGTGTCGCCGATGCGACCGCGCCTGCCTTCGGCCACCTTGGCCTCTGCCCTCGACGCCTCGGCCTCCGAGCAGCTCGAGGGAGGCCGCGGGGAGACGTGGGCTGCTGTGATCGGTCAGCTCGCCTCCGACGCCACGGAAGGCGACAAGGGCAAAGAGCTGCTGATCCCGGAGCACGCCCGGATCCTGGACCTGGTCGATGCTCAGATTGCCGCCAGGATCAAGCATCAGGAACAGGCCGAGGAGGCGTCTCGGCCGCCGGCTTTCGGAATTTCGCCATCGTCCGCCGAAGGCGACCGAGACTCCCTCTCTCCTCAGTCGACGTATCGCAGGTTCTCGCGGTCTTACAGCGACCTGCGTTCGACCAAGCCCCTGGCTACGCTGAGCGAGGACGAGGGTCCCGGCGGCGCCAGTAGGGAGCGTCGCCCGCGACCTCCTCCTCTCGCTGCCTCGGCTGCCAGCGCGGCTCGTGTCAGCCGTGATGCTTCGGTCTCGCAGCAGAGCACAGAGGGGGGCCCTCCCCCGGCCACCAGCACCGACAGTGCTAAGTTCAAGCGCCTCTCGACGGAGTGGCGTTCCTTTTCCGAAGGAGGCTTCAGTTCCGAGGCCACGGCCGTCGAATTGTCGCTCGACGAGTTTGATCTCAAGCCGGTCAGCTCGAACAACTCGCAGACGCTGCCCTCGCGCAAGGGAGCCGCCCGCCGATCGGGTTACTCGGGCGGCTCGCTGGGCCGCCGACGCTCCAACCGCGGAGAGCTGCCCGCCTTCGGCCTCGCCGATGCTGCGCCGGCAAAGCCTCCGCCGCCACCCGCCTTTGTCGTCACCTCGGTCGCAATGACGGCGATGGACACGTCGCTGACGACGCTGTGGCAAGACTCTCTGCTCGACAACTCGCTCTGCTCGACGCTGCCTCCGCTCGTGCTGGTGCAGCTCGACGAAAAGGTCGCGGCCGAGGCCGACCTGCTCGGCGGCTACGCAAAGGACGAGCGGCCCTGGCTCCTGGTCGTCGAGACGGTCCTCCCACCGCGGCCGCCTACGCCCACCGACGACGGCAACAAGGGCCGCGGCGGGCGGGGCGACGGCCACAGCATCTCCGACAGCCGCAGCATCTTTGCGCCCAGCATCCGCAGCGTCAAGCTCCACCTCCAGCGCAGGATGAGCATGCTCTCGTCCAAGTCGCGCACCAAGCGAGCCGAGGCCAACGACGTGGCCGAGGTCCAAGAGCCGCCCGTGCCAAAGACTCCGGTCATGCCCGGCGGATGGACCTAGGGCCTCGCTCGCTTTGCCGACCCGGGCTTGATCTGCATCGTCCAGACTCTGCCGTCACCGCCTCAAGCACCACGCTCCCACGCCGGAACGTTTCGGCCCCCTCACACTCTCACACTTCCGCACTCCCACACTCCTTTGCACGGTCGAATACTGCCTCGAATTCGTCGACGGACGGGCCTTCTTGTGGCCTCGTCACCTAGGTACCGGGCGGTGCTGCGTTACGAGTCGGATCCTGACCTCGATTCCTGGCGTCGCTGTTGCGCGGCCATCGCGCTCGCGCTGTGCGGCCGGCCGGCCGCCTAGACTACTCTCATTTTCTCGCTCGCGCTACGGCGATGTTGTACTATCCTCGCTCCTTTGCCTCTCCCTGCCTCGTCAATGCCCGATACCCCCATTGCTGCGCTGCTCCGTGTCGTGTCGTGTCGTGTTTGGCTGCAGGCCGCTGGTGCGCGATCTCGTGGTAGAAGTCGAGTGCATCCGCGACGGTGTGAGGCGGGCGCGGTTGGTGTTGCAAGATTTGTCGGGTCGGCCGTATCCGAACGGGTCGATCCTGGAACGTCGTGACGGATCCCGGCGACGGGGCGGGACGGGGAGGGGCGGTGGGCCCGGCAGGCTCAGCACTGCTTGGCGTATCCGCGGGCCTTTACGCCGCTTCCCTTGGCGAGGGAGCCGTGGTGCTTGTCGTGTGCGACGTTGTGGTGGCCGGCGCTCTTTCCCTTTTCCTGCGGGTGGTGCTCGGTGGGGTCAAGCTTGTCGAGGTCGGCCTTGGACGTGTGGTTGCCGCTCGACGCGGCGCCGTGGCTGGCGAGCTTGGCGAGGCTGTGGTCCTGCTCGAGGCCCTCGGTGATTGAGAGGATGTCGACGAGGAGCTGCTCGACCATGGTCTCGCTGAGGTTCTCGCGCACCACGACGCGCAGGATGTCGATCTGCTCCAGGTCGGGCGACAGGCCGTAGTTGGGCACGATCCAGCCCTTGGCGCGCAGCAGCGTCTGCACCCACCTCTGCTCGAGGTTGGGGTTGCGCTCGCGGTACGCCTTGCTCCAGCGGAATGACACGACGGGCAGGCCGGGCGTGTAGTGCTCCGCCTTGGACTCGTCCGGGTCGCCCCCCTCGATGGGGTGGTGGATGTCGCTCAGCACCTCGTACATGCCCGACATGTCGAGCGCTCGCGCCAGCAGGCGCGCATTCTGCAGGTCGCCCTGCATCACGCGTCGGTAGCCCTCGAAGCCCAGGTTGATGAAGTTGAACAGCTGGCCGATGACTGTCGAAGAGGCGGGTCGTGAGACGGTGCAGTGCCGGGGGGATGTCGCAGGCGTGGTCAGCGTGGCCGGTCGATGACTTTAGCGCTGACCACTTTAGCAGGCCGCTAAAGTGGGCGACTTTAACGCGTCGCTAAAGTGGGCCGCGCGAGCGAGGGGCACGGCGCGCCAACCCTCCTCCTCTCTCTCCACTCACCGGGATGGGCGGGCCTCGAGAAGTTGAGACCGAAGCTGTACTCGACAGAGCCGAGGTAGTGCAGCTCAAAGATGAGCTCCTTGGGCACCATTTCCTCGGAACGGAAGAGGATCCATCCAAGGCCTGCGGGCCGACGCGGAGCGGGGCGGGATGGGGCGAGGCCAGACAGGGCGAGCAAGCGGCGGCAGCAGCGGTACGGTGGCAGAGGCAGGCGACAACATCAGTCAGCAACAAGATCTCGCCAGGGCGGGCGCAGGCAGCCGCCTGGCAGGTCTCGGCAAGCTGCAGGGTCGGTGACACGTGCTCCCGGAGGTCGGAGGGGACGGACAGGCCGCCGATGCTCACCGGGGTAGACCATGCCGAACTTGTGGCCGCTCGTGTTGATGCTCTTGACGCGCGGCAGCTCAAAGCTCCACTTGAGGTTGGGCGTGGCAAAGGGGGCCACCATGGCGCCCGACGCGCCGTCGACGTGGATGGGGATGTCGATGCCTGTCTTCTTCTCGTACTCGTCGAGCAGCTTCGACATGCCCTCGACGTCCTCGTAGTGGCCCGTGTAGGTCGAGCCAAGGATCACGACGACGCAGATGGTGTTCTCGTCGACCATGTCCATGGCCTTGTGGATGTCGAGGCAGTAGCGCGACTTTTCGCTGCGGCGCGGGCAAAGAAAAAAGGCGGGAGGTCGGTCGGCCGGTCAGCTCGCGCGTCGCGCCCGTCGCGCGTCCGCTCCCGCTCATTTCACACGCACCTGATGGGAACCAGCCTCTCCTCGACGTCAAAGTAGCGCGCAAACTTCTCAATCGCAACCTGCGCGTTGGATCCAAACACCATGTTCGGGCCAGGCTCCTTGAAGCTCTTGCCGGCCGCCTTCATGCGGTGCTGCCAGCGCTTCTTGGCCGCAAGGCATCCGAGCATGATCGCCTCCGAAGATCCCGTCGTCGCAACGCCCATCGCCGACTTGCGCTTGCCGTTCTCGTCGTACTCTTTAGGCATCTTCCACAGGTCCGCCAACATGCTTACACAGCGCGTATGTATAGCTTGGGTCGCAGGATATTCGTCTTGGTCGCACAAATTTACGTTGAGAGTGTCTTGGACGAGCTTGGTAGCGAGTGGGGGCATCCAGGTATGCACAAACGACGCCAGATTGAGCGTGGGCTTCCCGTCGAGGCTCAGCTCCGAGCTGAGTAGCTGTTCCGGGTCAAGGGGATCGGGGGAGGGTCGAGGGGAAAGAAAGGAGCGACGCGGGGTCAAGACTTACTCTGTGGTCGCGTCCAGGTATCCGCTGCTGGCGTCGGCGTACTCACCTCGTAGGTGGCCTCGGCGGATGTTCCTCGCTGGGGCAGCGTGTACTTGGGGATGGGCTCAGTCGTGTAGCGTCCGGCATGGACGCCCGAATAGAACTTGCGGTCATTGTGGCCGCCGGGACGCTTGACGAGGCCAACGAAGGGATGGTCGGCGGCCTGCTGGACCAGCTCGTCCGGGTCGATGTGCTTGGAAAGAGACATGTCGAGGTTGGTTGGTCGAGAGGGGTCCTGGGGGAGGATGTAGGGTGGTGTGAGGGAATGGGGGGGACGAGGGCAATGGGGAGGGTCGCCCGCTATATAGGGCGGCACCCGGCAGAGTGGCCGCCCGCTGTCAAGGCACCGGCGTCCGAAGGGCCCAACGCTCGTCGGGGCATCGAAAGCAGCCGTGCACCGTACCCTCACGGAGATGCAGTGGATGGGCAGACGGCGGCTCGATCGGGAGCAGACCCTGAATCATCGCCCAAAGCGGCGTGAGCCACAAGCAGGCAAGGCAGGCAGGCAGACAGGCGGCAGACGGCTAGGCGCGGCATGGCCCGGCCGTACAGACTGGCCATCTTGCTTTGGCCTGCGAATGGCCTGCCTGGGCACACGGCGTGGCCGGCGAGATCAGGCGGGCACAGGCCAGGCCAGGCCGAGCCAGGCCGAGCGACGCTCGTTCAGCAGCGCGCATGGGCCGCAAGCAGCCTTTGTCACGACGGCAGGCACACACACAGGCCGGTAGGCGGCAGTCAGCGTCGACGCTTCGGGACGCAGCCGGTCTACCGTGCCTAGCCTGCTGCCTGCCTGGCTTTCGCTGGCTTCGCCGGCACGCAGGGTCCACGGCACGAGCGCGCGTGCGTGCGTCGGTCGCGGGGCTCAACCCAAAGCAAGCCGCCGGTTGACCCCATCCCCCCGCCGCCATCCGGGTGCGTCATGCCACAGGGTCCTGCCAGATCGGCGGGCACAGTCGGTGCACAGACCCATGCCAGAGTGTCTGCCATCCTGCTGAGAGATCATCACTCGAGCATGGGCAATCAGAAGCAGCCCTCAGCACAACCAACCTGGGGAATTTGGAGGCAGCATTGATTCCCTCAAACATTCAATATCAGCAGAGAGCACCAAGAGCTGAACCACATTCACATGTCACATTCAACTGCTTGTGTAAAAGTGGTTTTCAATATGGTCTTCTGAGCACCTCATCCTGAAGCCCAGTCCCAGCTGAGCACTACCATGTTGGCATCTTGTGAGGCTCAGCAAGGAGGTTGAAGGCTTTCTCGGACCCGTTCTGTCAGGTCTCGCGAATCGACGTTCCTGTGCAGAGCGTTGTCAGAGAGCTGCGTAAGGCATCAAGGCTTGTGTTGGCAGACGATCCTACCGCACGACAAGGGAAGAGCCGGTTTGAGAGGTCTTGCAGAGCGACTGTAATCCGGGCGGACGGCCGGACGGACGGGCGGCGTCGCTGCGTTGGTTGGTAGCACAGGTTGCTCTGCTTGTCGCCGCGACGTGCAGCCGGCGACGTCCACGTTCCTCTTCTGACGAGGCGACCAAGGTCGGCTAGCCGAAAACCGCCCTCGACGTCGACGTCTTCGCCACCACCACGTGCCATCCTTTCCCTGTTTGTCGGTCCGGCCTTGTCGTCTCGCCGCTCCCCCTCTCTTTGGCTCCCCCCCACTCTCTCGCTGCGGTTCTCAAGGTGGGTGGGCGGTTGCAGAGAAGACGACAGGCGCTAGTTCAGAGGCTAGGGGAGGGCAATCTCGCTTGGCGTCTTCGCCAAGATCGACGGTCGGTGTCGCGACAACGAGGAGACTAGGGCGGCCAGGGGGCATAAATACCGCCCGTTCCACAGCGGCCCCCCGCGGTGGATGCCTGCTCGCCACCCCCGTTCTGCCTTGCTCGCCATCCCCGTTCTGCCTGGCTGCACATAGAGAGTGCCCTCGCCCTACCGACCTCGACCGAACAGGATGTTTCCCTCATCGACCAAGCTGGCCCTCGCATCGTTGGCCCTCGGGCTGCTGCTGTCGCAGCGCGGCGGCGGCGGCGGCGGCGGCGGCGTGGCGGCCATGAAGCTCGAAGGCGGCGACCCGATGGGCGTCAAGGCTTACGACCTCTACGGCGGCCGCAACGCCTCGATCCTCCAGTACCCGGCCGACTTCAACCGGGGCACGTTCCCGCTGCCGGTGCACTGCCACAACTGCTACGAGACGAGCGGCTCGGCCTTCTACGGCGCGCTGGCCTACGGCGCGCGGAGCCTCGAGAGCGACGTGTGGCTCAACCCCGCCGACAAGGAGCTGTACGTGGGCCACGACCCGTTTTCGCTGACGCGGGAGCGCACCTTTGACGCGCTGACGGTGCAGCCGCTGGTCGAGGTGCTGGAGCAGGCCAACCGGGCCAACATTGCCCAGAGCGACGGCGACGAGGCGCGCTTCTTCGCCGAGCTGCAGCGCAGCCTCAAGACGCCGCAGACGTTCCCCGTCAACGGCTACTTTTCGCTCGGCGTGGGCTCGACGGCGCCCATCCAGCTGCTGGTCGACATCAAGACCGACGGCGCCACGACGTGGCCCTACGTCGTCAGGGCGCTCGAGCCGCTGCGCAAGCGCGGCTGGCTGACGCGGTACGAGGACGGCAAGCTGATCCCGGGCCCCGTGCTGGTGATTGGGACGGGCAACACGCCCATCGACCAGGTGGCGCCGCTGCGCCGCCGCGACGTCTTCTTTGACGGCCCGCTGGGCAACCTGTCTGCGCCGTTGGTCATTGACGGGACGAGGTACGAGTGGAACTCGACGCTGTCCCCCCTCGCCTCGGGCTCCTTTTCCAAGATCGTGGGCAGCTACAAGGGCCTCGACGAGCCGAGCGCCGAGGTGCTGGCCAACATCTCGCGGCCCATTGACGAGGCCCACGCGCGCGGCATCCAGACGCGGTACTGGGACAGCCCGCAGTGGCCCGTGTTCGCGCGCAACCGCATCAACCACCTGATGCTCTCCGCCGGCTCAGACTGGATTGGGTCCGACGACCTCGAGCACATCTCCAAGTGGTAGAGGCGGCGCGGCGTGGCGCGCGAGGATCGAGGCGACGATGTAGATGGAGCAGCGGCCGTAGAGTGACATGGCCGCGGCGCCGCAGGGAGTCCAAGTAGAGGCGATCTGCGAGGCGAGGCGGCGACGGCGATGGCGACGGGCGATGGTGTCGGATGGAGATCCGATCTGAAGATGGCCATCTCGGCAGCCTCGACGGCGAGGGGCCGACCTGTCGGATCTGCTGTGGACCGTCTGTCGGAAATAGAGGCCGGCCCGCCTAGCTGATCTGCTCGCGTAATGCTTAGACAAATGCCCCCAGCTGTCTTGCATGCTTGCTTTGCGAGGCTCAGACGGTCTTCACCTTGGAGCGCCGCATCGTTTGGTCTGAATCGATTCGAGGCTCGGGCAGCTCAGGCCAAAGTGGGCAGTGGAAGGCGAGCGAGAAGTGGCCTGGATAGGTCATGGTCATGGTCGGTGGTTGGTCAGCGGCGCGGCGGTGGTTGGTCGTGGCCGCGACGGGCAGCGCTGACTGTGGCACAGCCAGCAGGCAGGCCGACGGGCGAGGTTAAGTCCGCGGCCGGCGCCGGCTTTTTGGTGGGGGGCGGGGGCGGGCGGCGCCCGAAGGCGTGCGTGCGTGAGTGCGTGGGTGTGCAGCGGGAAAGGTGAGTGAGCATGCGAACGCTCTGGCTGCCTTGGCCCTGGCCGTCATCGTCTTGTGGTACGCACGCGTGCAGGCTCGCAGCCGTACCTGGCGGGACGGTATGTACGGTGCCCTGCCCAGCCGGGCGGGACATCCTCGTTGCCACACGACCATCACCCTTGTACCAGTCGCCACCACCATCACCACCATCGTCACCACCACCACCATCACCGCCACCACAACATTCGCAGCACAGTCGCCCCTGCACAGCGAGCGAGCGACACTCGACCACCACCACCACCACCACCACTGCCCCCTCACGCCCTACGAGGCACCCCCCCCCCCGTAGCCTGTTGCTGGGCCGCGTCGTCTGCCCACCATTCCGCGCTCCCCCTCCATCAGCCTCCTTCGCCGAGGCCTTCCCCTGTCGTCGTCGACGCCTGCAGCTGCAGCAGCAGCGGCAACGACAAGCACAACGACAGCCACCGTGCCGTCCGTCCGGGCCGCCTCGTCTTCCTCGCAGCCCATCTCGGACGAGCAGATAAGGTCGATGCTCGGCATGGAAAAGTCGGTCAACGTCCTCGGCCAGCCGCTGCAGGTCTGCGGCACCGACCCCGTCACTGGCTTCTTTCGCGACGGAGTGAGTAGTCCTTGCCCGTCCGCTCACTCGCTCGTTGGCCCTGCTCCGTCTCTCAAGCTGACCGTTCCCCTGCCATCCCAATCCACTCCATCTCTTCGCAGTACTGCAACACATCGCCCTCGGACTCGGGCGCCCATACCGTCGGAGCCGTCGTATCGTCTTCCTTCCTCGACTTTTCCGCTTCGAGAGGCAACGACCTCCGTCCCATCCTGAAGGACGGCTGCAGCTGGTGCCTGTGCGTGTCGCGCTGGAAGGAGGCCCTCGACGCCCACCGCGCCGGTCAGCTGCCCTCGCACGGCGTACCCAGGGTCAAGCTCGACGCCACTCACCAAAAGGCTCTCGACAAGGTCACCATCGACGACCTCAGGGCTTTTGCCCTTGACGACAAGGATGGTCAGAGGGGCGGGCCCATCAGGTGAACGCGATGGGGGGCCGCCTCTCCTCCCTCCTCCCAAGATCGGACACCTTCGTCCATCGACATAGGCGTGCGTAGGCATAGGCATAGGTAGTGTCGCGTCGGCGGTTGCGGTTTTGGGCTTTCTCTTCTATCGTGCATGTGCGTGTGTATACTCTTCTCCCGGCACCCGGTCTGGCTTCTACTCAGACGGCGGAAACGCACACCTGGCAAAGACCTGGCAGGAATCTAGCATCGACCGGACCCTCATCTCCACCGCCGCACCCTTGGCCGCCGCCGCCGCCGCCGCTGCAAGGCCAAGTCGCTCGAGGTCGAGGTCGACAAAGGCGGCCTCGGTGCGCCGCGCCTCCCTCGTCGCCGTGCCGATCCACACCTCGTCGCTTTGCTGCTGCGCGTGCGTTTCGCCGTCCGCCGCCGCAGCAGCAGCAGCAAAGACCTGGTAGTAGGGCGTGGCAGGGTCAAAGTCGTTCCATGCCAATCGGAACGTCACTTTGCTCCCCCCGGCGCCGTCTCGGGGGCGTTGGACGAGGGTGCACGTGCACGTCGGGTCGACGAGCGCCGTGGATGGCTCGCCGACGTCTGGTGCGGCGCTGCTGCCGCTGCTGCTGGGAGGAGGGCCCACCTCGACGCTGCCGAGCAGCAGCGCGCCCGTTCCTCGACCTTGGAGGTGGAGGCGCAGGACGAGGAGGCCGTCCGTCTCCGTTCGTGTAGGGGCGAGGCGGAAGCTGGTTTCGGCCCGTCGCCACCCACCGCCGACGGAGGACGTGTGCCGACTCGCCTCGACCTCCTCCAGCACGCTGCCCTCCGCTGTCAGTAGACGTGGTCGTGCCTCGTTGCCCTCGTCGGTCATCCCGTCTTTCTCTCCGCGAGTCGACCCTGCGCCGTCGAGATCGAGGAAGCGGTAGTGGACGCAAGCCCGCAGCACGCCATCCTGTCGCGGGATCGCAGACAGGGCCACGGTCGAGATGGGGACCTCCCACGCCGCCTGTCCCAGCGTCAGCTGCAGCGAAACGTTGCCGCTCCACGCGAATTGCTCGTTCAAGCTCCACGATACCGACGTCCCCGGCTCGGTGGCAGCATGATAGAGCAGATCGGGCTTGGGCATCGAGACGCCCTGATCCGCCCATCCGAGCAGCTTGTCGTTCTCGTTCTGATCCGCCTCGACGGCGAGGTCAGACGATGAACCACCCTCGGTCTTGCTCCAGTCGTAGACGCACCGACCAGCGACGAACCAGCGAACTCCCGATCCAAGGCCAAAGTTGGTGTAGTACGCAGGTCGCGCCATCCTGGCCAGGCGGTCGGGGCGCTGAGTCAGCGGTGGGAAGAACGACGAGATCGGCGGCGGTGGTGTGGCAGCAGTCGAGGCGGGAACGAGCGAGGTCGAGGGATGCGGCGAGGAAGGGCTTCCGATCCAGAAGCGGCAGTCCTCTTCGAACCAATGTGCCCAGCTGCGTCCCTTCAAAGGGTCGCGCTTGGGCTCGTCGTGCTCCCACGTCCAGCCAGGGGCAAATAGGGCGACGCTCAGCCCCAGACTGGACGCGGGCAGAGGGGATCCGCTGGCTTGGCTCGACAGCCGACGGGAGGCAATCATGTCGAGCGACTTCCAGCTCTCCATGCCGCCATAGCAGTTGCGTCCAAAGACGTCGATGCCGACCAGCACGTCGTGCCTCTTGCGACCGATGTAGTCCGCCATCGCTGCCGAGATCTGGAGCGCCGGATGGAAACCGCCATCATGGGGCCCGGTGAGGCCGTAGCCCTCGAGCTGCCTCTGCTGATGCGGCTGGAGAGCCTCCTTGAGCATGCCCGGTGGCAGCTGGACCGGGGGTTTCGCCCAGGTGTAGTTGGTGAAGATGCTGCTGGCCACCTGAAGGAAGGGCGCATTGTGGGGGGTCAGGGCATCCTGCCACGCCAGGTCGCCGTTGGCTGTGACGCTGTCGTACCAGATCACCTGCCAGTCTGGGCAGCGCCTTTCGCCCTCTCGCCGGAGGTACTCGACCCAGGAGCGCAGGCGGTCGGCGTTTCTCTTCATCTCGTTGCGACGCGCCGCCTCGCCGATCCACGGTGGCCAGGCCTCGCCGGAGCACGAGAAGCCGAGGTTCAGCCCGACTTCCACGTTGATAAGCCAGCCGGTGAAGCCGCAGGCGAGGGCGAGCGAGATGAGGAGGTCGGCATAGTAGGGTGAGAACGAAGCGGGCCCCCTGTGCGGCAGCCTGGATCGCGAGGGACCGCGGAGGAGGTGCGAGAGCGAGGGGATCGACTCGGACCATTCAAAGATGCTGCAAGGCGCGATGGGGCGGCGAAGACGGTCGAGGCGGCAAGCGGTTCAGCCACTGCATTCACCTATAGCACCTTGTAGAAGAAGGTGAAATGAGCCCGCACAGGCGCCTCATCACTCACAGTGTGCCGATGATCTTGGTGCCGTGTCTGTTGGCTGCCTCGACCCAGCCGACGGGAGGTAAGGATATGCGGTGGTGTGCAAAGTAGATGAAGGTGTCGGCGAGGTGCCAGTGCTCGAACGAGTAGCCCCGCCGATCCGGTCTCTCCGAGTATCCGCCCTGGAAGTCGTGGCAGACGATGAGGCGGGGTCGGGGCGGTTCGCGGACAGCAAGGGTGGAGTGCTGCGATGGCGGGTAACAGGTGAGAAGGCGGTCGTGCTGCGAGCGTTCTGGGGGCGAACCGAGGTGGGCATCTGCCCACTGCCCTAGCTGGCCGAGGGATGTGAATAAGACAGGCCGCGGAGGCGGTCGAGACGAAGCAGCGGGTCCAGATGCCGAAGGAGTGGTGGCGATGCGTTCGAGGTGTGGGCCGAGGGGCGAAAGGTGAGAGTCTAGCCGTGACCGAACATCATCTGGCGGATCAAAAGGTTGCGAAGGCATCGTAGCGTCGAGCAGGCAGCCGCGACTGCGAATACGATTGCTTTTGCCCCTGCAGTCGCCTTGTCTTTCGGCGATGTTGTATGGTGGTGGGGGTGGTGGTGGTGATGGTGATAGTGATGCAGAGGAAGACGAAAGCTGTTGCGTCGGAGCCGGGGGCGCGCGCCACGGTTGAAGGGTCCGTGCATCGCTGCAGCCGGATGTGGAGGGGGTTCTCGCCGCCACCACCACCACCACCACCACCACCACCACCACCATCACCACCATCGCCGCCTCGCTTCTTGCTTCTCGACCAACACCGGCCGGCTCCTTTCTCGCAGTCCCCCATCACTACTGCCTCTACCTCTACCGTCGCTGTCATCGCCAGCCGTTCAGCATGACCTCCGGAAAGCCAGTCAAGTCCTTCAAGAACCCCTCCGGCGATCTCGCCGACTCGCCATCCAGCCACGTCAAGGCTCTCCTCGACAATGTCATGGCCGCCAAAAAGCAACTAGGCACCGCATCCAGCGACGACTATGCCCTTATCGACCGTCCCTTTTCCGCCATTCAGAGCTCGGTCCAGGACAACAAGGCAGCGCCGCACGCCCTCGAGGACCTCGTCAAGGCCTACGCCAGGGCCACCGTCGCAGCTTCCCTCGCCACGCACTGCCTCACGGCGTTTCCGTGGCAACGAGCCATCGAGGCAGCCCAGCGCTACGACGTCCAGCTCAAGGAGCAAAAGTCCAAGGGCGACGACGATCTCTTCCGGCAGCTGCCGCTCCTCGGCCTCGTCTTCAGCGTAAAGGACTGCATCAACGTCGAGGGCCACGCCACCACCATTGGCTGCTCCAGCCGCGTCGACGCCGTCCCCGCATCGTCGGCTTGGATCGTGCAGCAGCTCGAGGACAAGGGCGCCATCATGATCGCAAAGACCGCCTGCCCGCAGGCCATGGTCTCCAACGTCACCCACTCGCCGCTGTGGGGCAAGGTGCGCTCGCCCTTTGGAGAGCGCTACGAGGTGGGCGGGTCCAGCGGAGGCGAGGCCGCCCTCGTCGCCATGGGTGGCAGCGCCCTCGGACTCGGCACCGACATGGGCGGCTCCGTCCGGCAGCCAGCCTCGCTCACCGAGCTCTTCGGCCTCAAGTTTGCCTCCGACACGTTCCAGTTTGACCAGGGCAAGGACTTTGTCACTGGCCTCCCGGACACTCCCATCCCGGCCACCGCACCTGGCTTCCTTGCAAGGCATCTCAGCACCATCCAGGACGTCTGCGCCACCCTGACGCTGCTGGGCGGGACTCTAGAAGCCAAGCAGAGCCCGGAAGATGGCAGGCTGGCTGTATCGACCTACGAAGCCTCGCCCGAGGTCACGTCCGCGCTCGACCGCCTGGCCTCGGACTCGGACGGCCTAGGCAAGGTGACGGCCGTACCAGACTTGCTCGGCGACGGCGACGCGTGGTGGGCCGAGATCTGGATGCGACACGCCGGCTCTCGAGGCTTCCAGGCCGGGCTGGACATGATCGGCGACGATCCATTGGTGAGTGCCAGAGACGACGTTCGCAGCGTGACCGTCGCAGGACACACTCCCCCGCTGACACTTTCGCATCGCTGCGCCGTGCAGATCCCCGAATCGATGTTCAACACCCGGCCGAAGGTGCTCTCCCAACACGAGTACTCGGAGGCCCAAAAGGACCTCGAAGCCCTGATCAAGGGCCTCGAGGGGAAGATGGGCGGCGAGGGACGGGCTTCGAGCGACTTGATCCTGTGCCCCTCGTTCAGCTACGGCGGGCCCATCTCGTCGAAGTCGTTCCAGGCGGCGCAAAAGGCCGAGATCTGGCTGCAGGCCATCAACCTGCTCGATTGGCCGTCGATCTCGATCCCCTTGCCGGTCCGGGACGAGCTTCGACAGACGTGGAGGGAGCAGTCCGAGGCGGACAACGAGGGATGGAGCAAAGGGCGCCAAGGACAGGAGGTGGTCGAGGTGTGGCAGACGATGCAGCAGGAGGGCCTGCCCGTCCTCAATGGCCAGGACGACGTCTGGTCCAGAAAGGCGGATGAAAGCGCAGCAGCGGACGAGACAGGCGGCGCGGAACAGAGCGGCCAGGGGGGCGCAAAGAGGCGAAAGGTCGACGGCGAGCGGCTGCCAGTTCTCAGCGTGCAGCTCGTTGCGCGGCCAGGCAAAGAGGCGCTGCTCTTGCCCGTCGCTCAGCGGATCATCGACCTCGCCCAGCGTTGGCGCTGAACCCGCCTTTTCGCCGGGATCTCGGCGTGAGGCAAGCCATGCCGTGTCACCGGCCGGGAGTTGGCAGCGGCTACGGGCGTTGCCCTCGGCGGTACTTTCGCTCGACTTGATCGCCGTCCATGCCCACGCCAACCGAGGACGAGCGAGAAGTGGCATCTCGCTACTCATCGGCAGGCAGAAAAAGGCGAGAGAAATCGCGAGATAATTGCGATCACGCTTCGTGAAGATGACACTCTTTGCCCGAAAGCGGGCATTCCGATCAAGCAGCCAGGTCAGGCCAGACCGGAGCACGGCCAGGCCATGCTCTGAAAGACGGTAACGCAGCCAAGGCAGAGCATTATTGCTGAACAAGCACGAAGGGGTCCGAATGATGGCCGGGCGAGACGAGCCGCTGCCAGTCGCTGAGCCTGCCGCGCTGGGGCCCGACGCGTCGAACGCCGAGCCGCAGCCGAATAGCCCGAGCGACCGACCGAGCGACGCATCGACCGGCAAACAGGCTGAGAGCAGCGCCGCGCCTGATTGCACCCCTTGCATCTGTCCCTCCGCCTCTTGCCGTCACTGGACAATCGCTGCCTCCATGGTTGGCCCATTCACCCGGTCCACGCCTTATACATAGCGCTGACCGTCCAGCAGGCTGGGCGAGGCAGACGGCGTGCCACACCGCGCGCTGCTCGGCCGCCCGGGCTGCGGTCTCGGTCGGATGCACCTCGACGATCAGGCACGCGTCGACTGTCGCAGCCTTAACGGCTGGCTGGCTGGGCGACTGCCAGGCGCGCTGGCTCCCCTGCCAGCCGGCCTCTTGGACCATGCCTAGACGATGCGTCCGTCGCTCCACGATCAGCCTCATTCCAAGCTACGGTACCGCACACACTGCACAGCTTCGGAGCATAAGCCTTTGTCGATTGCCCCGCCTCCTGACATGGCCTGCCTCGAACGCCCCTTCGACGACGACGACGACGACGACCGTGGTCGAATCCATGCCAACCATCACTTAGAGTTGCGCAGATTTAGCTGGCAGCTGCTAGAGTGGGCTCGGTGTGACGGCCGCCGCTCTGCTGCTCCCGCCAGGTGCTGCGATCCAGGCACATTCTCGATCCGGCAGTTCAGCCCGCGCGGCCATCGGCGTACGCCCCTCCCCCGCCAGACGAGGTATACCGGCTCCGCACAGGGGAGCGCTGAAGCACAGCCGGCAGCCGTCCATCTCGACTACGGGACGGCCTAACAGACGCCGCGCGGACCGACCAGTGCCACTGCCGCTGCCGCTGCCCGACTGGCGTAGCGGAACGACCCGACCGTCTGTCGGATTGTCCGCCCGGTGAGACTCGCTCGACGGCCACCTCGCGGGCCGCTCTTGGTCTACTCGCGGCTTGCGCGCCAGGCAGCGTGCGATGCGGGCTTCGGCCCGCGCCCGACCTCAGTACATACAGTAAGTACAGAAACAGCGCGAGGCAGAGCATGCGACAATGACCAGCATGCTCGTCGTCGTGCCGGAGGATCGCCGCTGTGCAGCTGCTCGCCCCGGCCTCGTCGCCAGCCGCAGGTGGCGAGGGACGACGGCGAACCGCGCGCACCACCGTATATGTACCAATCGACGTCGCATCCCGAGCGCTCACGCAGCACGACCCGGCCCGCATCGATGCCTACCGGCCCATGCTGCGCTCCTGCGGGTCTGACACGCCTGCACTGCCGTACATGCTGCGGGTCGGCGGCGTCCCCACCGAGGCCTATGCCTCCGCCTGGCATCTTGCGGCCGGACCGTGCGCAGATCGCGGGCATCCCTCTCTGTGCCATCCTGCTTTTCGAGGTCCGCATCGGCGAGGCCGCATTGCCATCGGAACCAGGACCGGGGTACTTGGCACGGACTCGGCCGGCCTGCTCTGGATCCCCCGACGACGACGACGACGTCCGAGACAGCGCTTCGCCCCGATCACCGAGCGGCGAAGGAAGTGTGCCCGCCCGACGAAGGACCCCCACCGAGAAGCAGGCCCAGCGGTCGCGGTGGGTCCATTCATATCCTGATTGCCTTTGTCCGACGGCCGACTGCAGCCTTCGCCGACGCACAGGTGCGCACGTCCGGGGCGCTTTCGACAGCGTAACGCAACGCGACGCGCGCTCGAGCTCGCCATGTGTGCTGCGCACGGTCATGGGTCTTACTCGCCTGCCTGTCAGCGACGACATGAAACGCTGCCAAGGGTGGGGCCACATCATATCGCTACCGCCCTCAGCAGGCAGGCAGGCCAAAGAGGGCGGATGACGGAAGGAGCATGGCAGGCCAGGCGATGCGATGCGGTGCGATGGTCCACGCCATTTCATCATCATCGGGGACAACCCGACGGGTCTGCGACGGCGGACAAGGTAGTTAACGACGACGTCGACGGCATCAGCTGTGCCGCGCTCCGCCCCGCCCCGCCGCGCGATGCAGGCCGTCCTCCCGCATGGCATGTCATGCCAAGCCACGGCACAAAGGCAACGTCGTCGTCGTCGTCGTAGTCGTCGTGCGAGAGATCTCGTCGATGGCAGGAGCATGGGAGCATGGGAGCAGGGGAGACTCGTCGGCGAGCACAAGGGCCAGCCAGCTCTAATCGCTCGTTGGCACGGCGCCCTCGGCCTACTCCTGGCGCGCCTTGGTCGCTGATGCAAGAGGCTCGGAGAAGCCGACAGCTGACGCCGGACGTCGCCCCAAGCCGAGTCTATGTACCTGTGTAGGGCAGCTGGCCCCCCCTGGCCCCCTTGGTCCTGCTTTTCCCACTCCGGCGTCGCCCCTGCCCCTCGCTGTCGGGGCCCACTCCGGGCTGCAGGCGCAGCGGTCGGAGTCGTCCTGAAGGGCGGCGCAGCAGCTGATGCTCGACGCGGCGGTCGGTGACCAACGATGCCGTCCGAAGGTGCTGTCGGCGCTGGTCATGGTGGCAGGGGGCCCTTGGCATGGCATGGCCTGGCAAGCAAGCGTGCGTGCGCGAGTGCGTGCGTGGCCAGGCCAAGCCTCGGTCTGTCGGTCGGCGAGCAGGGCCAGCGCGGCGTACGTCTGCCTGCCCGCCTGCCCGCACGGCGGATGCAACCCGAAGAGCTAGGATCGCAGGAGGCATCGAAAGAAAGCGACAGGAGAAGGAGAGGCGCAGCCTAGAGGCCTGGCGAAGCACGAGCGAGGCGCGAGGCAGGCAGGCAGGCAGGCAGGCAGGCCACGCGCCGACGACGTCGTCGACTTGAATTTAATTCTCCCTTGACGTCGGCCTGGCAGCCAGGCGAGCTCGCTTGCTCGTCTTTCCCTCCCCCCTTCTCCTGCCTGCCCNCNCCNCATNCCCNNCTNCNCC
>NW_006920873.1:824686-826027 GCF_000417875.1 Pseudozyma flocculosa PF-1
CCCTTGACGTCGGCCTGGCAGCCAGGCGAGCTCGCCTTGCTCCGTCTTTCCTCCCCCCCTTCTCCCTGCCCTGCCCCTCCTCCCTCGCCCCCTCCCTAACACCGACCCCCCCTCGCCGTTGCGCCCCCTCGCTCACCCTCTCCGTCCCCACCACGCTCCCTTCTCCCCTTCGCCCTTCGCCCTTCGCCCTCCCCTTCCCTTTTCTTCTGCCACGAGAGGTTCCTTTGCAACCACCTTCCACCATCTTGATTGCCTACCTTCCTGCCTTCCCTGCCGCCTCCGCCCCACAGTCCTTTCCGATAGTCTCGCTCTCCATCGTTGCAACACCCGGCACGTCGTCCTCATCACACCGGACTTGGTCGACCGCCTTCATCCCATCGACACCACCAGCTGTCGATCTGATCCTCTCTGATACCCCACCCACGCGAAACCAGCACATCTTGCCTCGACCCCGGCCGACGACGACGATGATGCACTCGATACGCGCGACGGCTATCGTGGCGGCGGCGGTCGCTGGCGTGGTGTCGCTGCAAGCGGTGGCGGCGCAGCAGCCGGCGGCGACGGGCGGCTGCATCAGCCTCAAGGGCAGCAGCGCCTGCCCCTCGTTCCAGGAGGCCTTCATCAACCCGACCAGCCTCGCAGACGACTGGTCGTTCTTCAACAACGTCACCGACGTCGCATCGTTCGACGCGCGCTTCGCCGCCTACCTTGTCTCGGACCGCGGATACTACGCCGACCAGATCGCCAACGGCCTGCAGTGCCGCACCGAGGCGGCACACAATGTCACGCTCCAGTGGCAGCAGACGATCTTCTGCTCTCGCTTCGCCCAGCAGTCGTTTGACGCCGGCTGCAACGGCGCCGGCAGCGAGGGCCAGGACCCCGCACCGAGGCCCGCGCCCGTGTGCGAGGAGACCTGTGTCCAATTTGTCGCCTCGGAGCACTCGGTGCTCGACTTCGACAGCTACTGCCCCAACGACGGCGCCCTGACGGCGGCGCAGAACACGACGCGGTACGATACGCTCCGCACCAACTTCCGCACCTGCACCGACCGCTCGCTCGACGCCACGCGCAACAACGCCACCTGCGTCCTCGGCATCAACAACGAGGGCAGCTGCGGATTCGCCAGCTCCGTCGACCAGCTCTGCGCCCACTGCGACCCGCGCTACAACGACCAGCTCCCGTCGTGCTGCTTCGACGCGCGCACCGATCTCTCGACGTGCGCCGAGTGGGGCCACCCTCGCGCCTCGTCGATCGTCCCGCAGCAGAGCGTCGCCACCAACATCGGCGCCTCTCCGATGGCGATTGGAGCCACCTCGACCGCCAGCACGCCAGCCCCCGACG
>NW_006920873.1:826113-826786 GCF_000417875.1 Pseudozyma flocculosa PF-1
CAACGGCGACGGCAACACTGTCCTCGTCTCGGCCAGCGACAATGTCCTCTCCGACGGCCAGCTGGCCGGCGCGATTGTCGGCTGCATTGTCGGTGCGCTCCTCCTCGGCGCCCTGCTGGCGCTGCTGCTCCTCCGCTGCTGCCGCAAGGATCGCAAGGACACCGAGGCCAACGCCACCGGCGCCGGCGCCGTCTACGGCAACGCGGCCAACGGCTCGCACGTCGAGCGCCCCTGGATGCAGAGCGAGGACGGCATGGTCAAGTCCCCCGAGCTGGGCGGCGCCAAGGACGGCAAGTTTGGCGCTGGCGGTGCCGCCGGGGCTGCCCTCGGCGCCGGTGCGCTGGGAGCGGGCGCGGCCGCTGCGGGAGCTGCCGCTGGCAAGGGTCGCGACTCGGTCGACGACAGGCCGATCAGCGCCATGAGCGGCGAGACGGGCACCGACGGCCGCGGCACCACGATCCCTGCGGTCAAGGACCAGTACTCTTCGCACGACATCTGCACCGGCGAGACGGTGGTGGCCATCTACCCGTACAATGCCACGCTCAACGACGAAATCAGCCTGCAGCCGGACGACGTCATCACTGTCCAGCGCCTCTACGACGACGGTTGGGCACTTGGCCGCACCGAGGCGGGCACCGAGGGCGCCTTCCCGCTGGTCTGCGTCACGTCGACC
>NW_006920873.1:826806-832865 GCF_000417875.1 Pseudozyma flocculosa PF-1
CATCACTGTCCAGCGCCTCTACGACGACGGTTGGGCACTTGGCCGCACCGAGGCGGGCACCGAGGGCGCCTTCCCGCTGGTCTGCGTCACGTCGACCAAGGGCGGCACCACCAGCGGCGGCTCGGGCGAGGGCCTCGGGTCGAGCACCGGCGGCGTGACGAGCGGCAACGACGGCAACGTGACGAGCAGCGTCGACGGCGCCGTCACGGCCGACGAGGGCTTCACCAGCGACGCCACGGGCCTGCAGCAGCGGCGATGAGCGCCGGGGAGGTGGGGCCGGGGGCGGGGCATCGTGCCTCGTTCTCCCCCCCCTCTTTCCTTGCCTCGCCACCTTTCACGACCCTGCTCGCATCTCCGCCACCATAGAAGCTCCTGCCGCTGCTCGCGTTTCAACCTTCTCTTCCTAGGACTCGCACTCGCCCTCGCCCTCGTCAGCGGCCGAGTTCGCTGCCGTGCGCCTCGCCCTTGCGCAGCCTGCGCCGCGCATCGGCGCTCCCAACATCTTGTCACGGGCTCCCCTGCTTTTCGCTTCCTATCCGCCCCAGCAGCCTCTGCTCGGGGCAAGGGATGGCCTGACGGTCCACACGCTGGACCCCCGGCCTTGCCTCGCCTTTCTGCCCCCACTGCCCACTCTCGTTTTGGCTCCTGCTGCCTGCCCCTCTGGCCCTCTACGTGCGCCGAGGCTCGGGCTTCAGGACTGGTCCGTAGCTTTGCCCCCTCTCTTCCTGTGCCTCTCCCCTCCTCTTCTCCCCTCGCCTCTCTTTTCCCCGTCCCCACCGCCCCGTCTCTCGTCTACACGCTCCTTTGCGGTCTTGGCCTGATCTCTGCCCCTCCCTGTATCCTCTAAGCCTCTCCCCGATCCCCCTCCGTCTCCCCCCACAGCTGGTGAGGCCCTCCACGATAGAGGGTCTCCGGCGTCTTGTCGCTCTTTGAGAATGTGCCCACTCCACTCTGCCCTGATTGCCTGTGCGCTGTGGTCTGCCTGCTCGCATGTCTGTGGCGGCCGCGACGACGACGACGAGGAGCGCGGGTTGGCTGCTGCGCACGGCCGTGACTTCGTGTTGGATGCCCAGCGGTACACGCGCGTGTGTGGAGGAGCGCCGACGATGTCGGCATGACGCGCGTCCATCCTCGCTCCCTCCTCGCCACCTCCATCTCCCTGATCCCCTCACGCTTTGCTCCGACCCGACCAACTCTCCCGCTTGTTCGACGTCCTGTCTCTGGCGCACACGGTCCGCAAGCATGCCAGCCGTATACCCGCTCACAATCCCGCCGTCGCTGCTGCTAGCCGTGCACGGCTACCGCAAGGGCTCGCTGTCGCTCTCGGGATCCGTGGCAGCCGCGACGGTCGGGTACGCTTCGCTGGCCAACCCGCACCCGCTGTTCGGGACGCTGCTGCTCGTCTTCTACTTTACCGGATCACGGGCGACCAAGGTCAAGGCCGACGTCAAGAGGCGGTACGAGCGCGAGGCCCACCTCGCACACGACGACGGCGACGCCGAGGATGGGGCGGCCGTCAAGAGGGGTGCGGGAGAGGGCGGCAACCGTTCGGCCACGCAGGTGCTGTGCAACTCGCTCACCGCCGTCGTCGCCGCCGCCGCATACCGTCTCCTCGTCCTCTCGCCCTCCTCGGACTGGACGAAACACCTGCCGCGCTGGATGACGAGCGAGATGCTGCTCCTCGTCGCCGTCGGACACTACTCGGCCTGCCTCGGCGACACGCTGGCATCCGAGCTCGGCATCCTCTCCACCTCTCCGCCCCGCCTCGTCATCGCGCCCTGGAGGACGGTGCCGAGGGGCACCAATGGCGGCGTCTCCGCGTGGGGCACCCTCGTCTCGGCCGTCGGCGGTGGCATCATCGGCGCCGCGACCGTCGCGTGCCTCTCGTTCACCAGCGCTCCCCTCACGTCGACCAAGGCCATCAACGTCGTCTCCCTCGCCACTCTGGCAGGTTGTGCAGGGTCAATGGTCAGTCGTCGTCGTCGTCGTCGTCGTCTGAAACACCTCCGGCTTCCCCTCGAAACGCGGCAGTCTGACTGACACTCCCTTTGCTCTCCTGCTCCTCTCCGCTCCGCTGCACCGCACGCGCACGCGCACCACAGATCGACTCGATCCTCGGCGCCACGCTGCAGCAGACGCTCTTTTCAAAGGAGCGCGGACAGGTCCTCGTCGGATCGCCTGCCGCTCCTTCGTCGTCGGCGCCGTCGGCGCGCCGAAGCAGGCTGGTGGAGAATGAAGGGTGGGAGGCCATCACGGGCTACAACATCCTTTCGAACAATTCGGTACGTCGCCTCCTGCCTGGCATCAGAAGCGGGAGATGAAGAAGGCGAGGCGAGGCGAGGCACGAGTCGCTGATCTGATCCCGGTCGGCCTCCCCCCCCTGCTCGCTCGCTCGGTCGTGCACCGTTCAACAACGTCGCTCGCATCCGCAGGTCAACTTTATCGCTTCCCTCGTCACGGCCCTTGGTACCGCCCACGTCGGCACAGCCTGGTCCGTCCTCTGAGCAGCGGCTGCATTGCAGAGGCAAAGGTCAGACGCCGCACCTTCCTCACCGACCTGCGCCTTTCCTGGGCTGTCCCTCTGTAGACCCGACCCGAACCGACCCGACACACTCGACAAGGCGAACCGACCGCTGGCTGTTTCCGCGCTACGGAAGACGGATTTGCTTTGATTGCTCCTCTCCGCGTACTGGTGCTTCTACGACGGCGACGACGGACGGCTCGGCGACGGCATGTCGCTCGACCACGGGCGGCAACGGCGAGGGCGAGGGCGAGGGCGGAGGCAAGGGCGGCGGCGATGCAGGCAGGGCCGATCAGGGGTTGAGGCTGTGCGGGAAGTTGCCCTCCTCTCGCTGCTCGTCCCACTTGGCGATCTGTCACGTGGAGAAGAGGTGGTGGGGGGGGGGAGTTGGGGCGAGCGACATCAAAGGATCAGCGCCAGGATCTCTCGATGCTTGAGCGGCCCCATGCGAGGCGACGAGGGAGATCCCCGCGGTACTCACCCACTCGTCTGCAGCAGGAGCAGGTCGCCATGGCATGAAGAAAGGGAATAAGGGGAGGGTGCGAGGACGGCTGGTGGTCAGGTCCCTGTGCGACCTGCGCGTCTGGACGAGCGGCGGGCCAAGATCCACTCACTGGGGCAGAGGGAGTGGTAAGCGCGGAAGAACTGCTTGCAGGGCGTGAACTCCTCTCCCTTGGCGTTGATGCACTTGTAGTAGTCGACGTAGCTGCAGAGCGGGCGGGCGGACAATGGAGGCCGACAAGGACCTGGTCAGCGCCTCGGCAAGCCGAGAGAGGGCAGAGGGGCCACGGGGCGGGCACAGATGGGTGCAAGGAACTCACTTCTGCCAGCTGTGCGAGGTGGGGAACACGCCGATGCGAACGGGGTGAAGGAGGAGCAGGAGGAGGCCGTCAGCTGTCGGGTCTCTCGATGGTGTAGCGGCGGTAGGAACGGGCGGCAGCTGTCCGAGTAACTGGGGGACTGCAGGCCCCAAGGTGCGGCGGCTCTGCGGTTCAACGCCATCGACTGCGTTTGGCCGCATCGATGGCCTGCGTGCCGAAACCATCGCTGGCCACGAGTCTTTGAAGCCAGGACGAGGCAACGACATGGTGGCCAGGATCCGTAGGCGACATGGCGGCATGGCTGGGCAGGATTGCAGGCAGGGACGAGAGAGGAGACACGAACCAGTGCTTGGTCTGGTTCTGGTTGGGGAACCGGGCGTCAAACGAAGCCGTCTGGAGGGTGAAGGACTTGGTCTCGCTGTCGGACATGGTGCAAGTGGCTGCTGAGCTGGCGGTGGTGGTGGTGGTGGCGGTGGCGATGGGGGATGCAGCGAGCGGCGGTGGCGGTGATGGTGATGACGAGCAGAAGCGAGCGCCTCGGTGACGAGTCCGGGTGCGAAGTCCCTGTTGCGACGGCGGGGCCTGGGCTGCCCAGCAGGCTGCCCTTGGGGCGCTGGCTGGCTGGTTGGCTGCCCGCCTTCCGCCCGAAGAAATGGCGATTTCTCAGCCGGAGCGCCAGTGCGGATCGCCTCGGGTCCATCCAAGCGCACACCGGAGCCGACGAGCAGCCCCGGGACAGCCCAGGTTGGCGTCTCAATCAATTCGGACCTCATGGAGCCAGCCAGAAGCAAGGCGCGATCACCCGAGCCGCCGCCGCGACCCTCTGCTGCGCCCTCACTGACCCACCCTCACCCACCCTCACCCACCCTCATCCCACCACCCCTTCACCACCACCACCACCGCCACCACCACCACCACCATTAACTACGTCCTTCCACACCGTATCAACCCCCCGGCGTTGATCGCAATGGACTTCCTCAAGGCCGAGATCGCCAACAAGCGAAAGGCGCTCTCGCCTCCCACGGCCAGCGCATCGCCCTCGGCCTCTGCCGAGCCGCCGACCAAGTACATGCGCAGGGGCGAGCTGGAACGGCTGCAAGAGCAGCAGAGGAGGGCAGAGGAGCAGAAGCAGAAAGAGGAGAGGGAAAAGGCCAAGCGGGCGCGCGAGGACAAGGCCAAGCGGCCCGCCACCGCTGCAGCCGCCTCAGCCTCGGCCTCGGGATCATCGACACCGCGCCGCGACCGCACCACCGGCAGCTCGTCGCCTGCGCCGACGACGGCAGCCTCCTCGTCCGCCAAGGAGGCATTCAACATCTCCAACCACGAGGCGGTGCGGCGGCTGCGTGCAAAGGGGCAGCCCATCCGCCTGTTTGCCGAGACGGACAAGGAGCGGCGCCTGCGGCTGCGCGCCCTCGAGCTCATCGAGGAAAAGGGCAGCACCACGGGCCAGAACGACTTCCGCACAGCCATGCAGAGCGCCGAGACCGACATGGCCCTCGAGCTGCTCGAGCGGCGCAACGCCTCGGACAAGGGCAAGGCAGAGCGCGACAAGCTCGACGGCAAGGCAAAGGACAGCGCCGCCGCCGCCACCACCACCGCCGGCAAGGGAGCGGACGGCGGAGCAGCTGCGTCCGAGGGCGCGGCGGCAGACGAAGACGACGGAAAAAAGGCCGGCAACGAGTACACGGGCATGGACGGGCTGCTGGACCTGAGCCTGATCAAAAAGGACACGGCGCGCGTCTACCCGATCATCTATTACACCCTCAAGGGGCTGCTGCAGGACTGGGCCGAGCACATGGCCGCGCGGCCCGACGACCTCAAGCAGACGACACAGGGCAAGCTGGCCGCGGCCACCCAGGTCCAGGCGTCCGAGTACCTCAAGCCGCTCTTTAAGCAGTTGCGGAAGCGGGTGAGTAGCCGTCGTCGCCCAGAGCCGTCGATGCAGCCGCCGCTGCGCACCTCTTTCCACCCTCACCGAGCCATGCACCGATCCAATCAATGGCTGGCCCATCGACTGGATGACTGACTGACTGACTGATGCTCGCCCGCCTCACCTCGATCCCCTTGTCTCTCACGCCCCCGCCCCTCGCAGACGCTGGCGCCCGACGTGCTGATGCGCATCGCCGAGATCGTGCACTACATGCAGAAGCGCGAATACCGCAACGCCAACGACTCGTACCTCCAGCTGTCGATTGGCAACGCGCCGTGGCCCATTGGCGTGACCATGGTCGGCATCCACGAGCGTTCTGGGCGCGAAAAGATCTTTAGCTCCAACGTGGCCCACGTGCTCAACGACGAGGTGAGCCGCAAGTACATCCAGAGCCTCAAGCGGCTCATGACGTTTGCCCAGACGCGCTACCCGCCAAAGGACCTCAGCATGCTCATGGGCTGAGCGAGGCGCCGCCGTCGCCGCCGCCGCCGCCGCCGCCGCAGGGCGAGAGCGACGAGGATGACGACGTCGAGACCCGGCCAGCGCTCGCCTGCCCTGCTTGTATGTATTTGTAGCCGTCACATTCATTGGTTCTCGATTGCATTGCATCCGTTCTAAAGGGTCCGGGGGGACGAGGTGAGGGGCCCTGCTGGAGAAAGTCGAGCGGGTGCGAGCGAGGTCGAGCATGGGAGCCCTGCCAATCTTGTGCTGTGGCGATTTCACGCGGGGCTTGGTTGGCGGCCTGCCTGGGCCCCGGCCGGCCTGCATTCGCTCAAGTGTGCCGAGC
>NW_006920873.1:832937-836712 GCF_000417875.1 Pseudozyma flocculosa PF-1
ACAATCCTGTGCTGTGGCGATTTCACGCGGGCTTGTTGGCGGCCTGCCTGGGCCCCGGCCGGCCTGCATTCGCTCAAGTGTGCCGAGCGGCGGACCGGGAAGGCGGGGAAGCGGACGCCCGGTCAGTCGGTCGGTCGCTGCTGGCCTGGCCTGGCCTTCTCCACCTTCCATCATCCTCTCAGCTTGCCTTCGACGCTGCACACCATCCGACGGCCTTCTATCGCCCTCGCCACCATCGCCCTCGCCACCATCGCCCTCGCCATCATCGCCCTCGCCACCATCGCCCTCGCCACCATCGCCCTCGCCACCATCGCCCTCGCCACCATCGCCCTCGCCACCACCACCAGCACCGGTCCATATCAGCCAGCCTTCACACTACTGCTCCGACATGGCCGACACATCCTCCCCGCCCCGGGCAGGCCCAAGCTCCGAAGTCGGCACCACCTCACCGGCTTCGACATCGCCGCAGCCACGGCCATCCCCATCCTCTGCTACGCCCGGCGATGATGGCTCGCGCATTGCCGCCACCGCTGCCTCCGCTGCAACGTCATCCCGCTTCTCGTTCCCGCGCGCCTCGCAGCCAGAGATTGTGCGCGCCTACCAGAAGGACGTCTACTACCGCGACCTCTTCACCTCGCACCTCACCGACGTCGTCCGCGGCCTGGTCGGCACGCGCACCCTGCACGCGCACATGGACTCGATCGCCCTCGTCGGCAGCCTCGCCTACTTTGGCCTCACCAGCCTCGGCGGCTCCAACCAGACTCTGGGCGAGGAGTACGTCAACGCCATGATGGTCGGCCGCCGCGGCAGAATCATCCGCGCAAAGGTGAGTCCCCTCGACGGGACCGGGTCCACTGCCCTCTTGGACAGCCGGAAGTTCAGATGCGCCGATACTGACTCCTCTGATCTTGCTCCCCCCTCTCTGTGGCCGCATCGCACTCGAACCCCACTCGACAGCGCCGCACCGCCTTTATCCTCCTCCACGTCCTCGTCCCCTTCCTCCTCACGCGGCTCTACACGGCACTGCGCAGGACGTTGGCGCGCAGGGCGACGGCGCAGGAGCAGGCCGAGCAGCGGGCCAGGATGCGCGCGCGCGCCCTCCGCCAAGCCCCGCCGACGTCCTCGCGGCCGGTGCGCGCCTATCGCCGTCTCGTGGCGCTGCTCGCCGCCAAGCTGCCCTCGATGGATACCGTCACGGCCCAGGACGGCTGGCTGGCCTACGCCGGCGCTGCCCACCTCATGCTCTTTTACCTCGGCGGCAAGTACTATGGCGTCGCGCAGCGCGTCGCAGGCGTCTCTTATGTGAGTGCGCGACAGCGAGGGGGACGCAGTCGATGGCGCTCGCCGACGGTTGGAAGACTGCTGTGGTGCTGCGGCAGGAGCAGGAGCAGGCGCGGACGCGCTGACATCCCAAATCGTGATTGCTCCATTGCACGCCCCACCACCAACTGCAGATCTCGACGATACCGCAGCGGCCGGGAGCCAAGCCGCCGTCCTATGAGGTGCTCGGCGTGCTGCTTGGCATCCAGCTAGGAGTCAAGCTGCTCCTCTCGATCAACGGCTACGCATCGGAACGCCGCCGGGCCGCCAAGAATGCCGCCACGGCCGCCGGGTCAGCTTCCGGATCTGCCTCGACCTCGGCTTCGTCACCGACCGAGTCCAAGGATACGGTCCAGATCGACGGACGGGTCTACTCGCACGCCTCGTCGCCCGCGGCACTTCTGCCGACATCCGCAGCCCCACCGCGGTCCTCGTCCCAGTCGCACCCCTCTGCCAGCGCCGGTGGGACGGTACCGCTGCACTACGTCGACGCCGGTACGCTTCCGCCTGCGTCTCTCCTCTCGCTGCCTGCGGGGCTATCGGCAGAAGAGGTGGAGCGCGCCCAGGCAGCCTCCAAGGGGCTGGCGACCGAGCTCGAGCAGGTGGCGAGCACGGTGCTGCGCTGCACCCTCTGCATGGACCAGCGCACGCCGCAGTGCGGAAACAGCGCCGCCACCGAGTGCGGACACGTCTTTTGCTGGGACTGCATCGTCGGCTGGGCCAGAGAAAAGGTAAGCCCCACCAGCCCCCTTCCTCCCTTCCCTTCCCCTCCCTCTGCCTTCCGGCCGTTTTTGCTTTCTCGTTCTCGTTCTTGCCTTTGCAGGCCGCCCCCTCCGTCTTGCGAGCACTGGCAGAGCGCGAGGTAGCGATTTCGTCCTTGGACCTGACTGTTTCGTTCTATTCCTCTCCTGCCCCCCTTCCTTCGTCGGGTGGTAGCCCGAGTGCCCACTGTGTCGTCAACACCTCAACATCTCGACCATCTTGCCCATCTACAACTTTTGAAACAGGACGGGCCCGAAACCGTACAAGAGCGCCCTCCGCCCCTCGAGCGCGTCGGCGACTTGGTACCATGTCAATCCGCAGCTCACCACCATCCGCCAGCACCGCTACCATCGCCCCTCTACCGGTACGCGCCCGCGCCGGCAAACGTGCCGCTCCTACTCCCGCCCCGAATCTCATTCTTCTTCTTGGGCTGTCGGAACATCCCCTCTTCCTCGTTCCCTCGTTGCCCCCCATCCTTACCACCACCAGCACCAGCACCACCAGCAGCCTTCGACGACGACTTTTTGCCGGCCTTCTTTTTCTTCTTGTCCTCTGCTGCCCGGCTAGACGACTCGAGCAGCGCGGCCGAGCCGGAAAAGTCGAACTCCGAAGTCGTCTTGACTCTCGCTTTGCCTCCCCGGCCGCCACCGCTCACCGGTGGCAATGCTGCGTCGTCGTCGGTCCTGGCCTTTTTCTTGCTGGGCGGCGATCCTGCTTCGCCACCATCGGCGTCACCGTCGTTGTCGACAGCAGCGACGGCATCGCTGCCGTCCCCCTGCGATCCCTGCTGGCGAGCCCGTTTCTGCTCCTTGGACCAGCGCGGCTTGCTCTTGCGCTTCTTGCCGCCCGCCTTGACGTCCACCACCTCGTCCTCTTCCTCGTCGTCGTCACCGTCGCCATCGCCGCCATTCTGGCCCAGTTTGATCTCCTCTTCCTGCTGCTGCTGCTGCTGCGCGGCCGTGGAAGATGCTTGCCGCTGCGAGCGCGGCACAAAGGGGACCGTCTCGGGATCGGCCAGCTTCTCGTCGCCGTCGTCGTCATAATCAACCGCCGCATCGTCGCCGTGCCCGCCGCGGTTGCCCAGCACGGGCGCGACGTCGGCGGCAAACTGCGACGTGATGCTCGCCACCAGCGCCGATGCCGCGCCGTTTGCGCTCGAGGTCGACGCCGACGCCGCAGGAGCGGGAGCGGGAGCGGGGAGGGAAAACAGCGAGGGCACGCCCGATGAAGGTCCCAGCGACAGGGCCGTCAGGGGCCTGGGACCCGCATTGCTGCCGCTGCTGCCCGCTCCACCGTTCGATGTCGACGACCCCGGCGCGCCAAATAGACACGAGGTGAGGCTGCGCGTGTGTGACGCCGCAGCTCCGTCCGTCGCAGCAGGGATCGATGCCGTCGCCGCGGATGCCGATAACGCTGGCGGCGCCGTCGACGAGGCCGACCACAGCGCTGCATTGACGCCGCCGTCGACGTCGGCTGCCGCTGCGGCCGAGATGGCGGAGATGGGCGCGTGCCTGTCGATGACGGTGTCGACGGCATCGACGGCCATCGGCACCTCGCCGTCTGCCGTCTTGGCCGGCCGCGCGATGGCCTCGCCGACGTCGCCGGCGTCGCCGCCGTCCTGGGCGCCCTCGAGCCCCTGGGCGATGCGCTTCTCCTTGCGCTTGACGTCGCGCTCCCACGCCTCGACCTCGTC
>NW_006920873.1:837327-851645 GCF_000417875.1 Pseudozyma flocculosa PF-1
CGTCCTCGTCCCGGGCCACCTGGTCGCGCCACTGGTGGAGGCGGCGGACGAGGCGCTCCTCCTTGTGCATGTCCTCGGGGCGGCGCCGGTTCTCGCTGCCCTCGGCGGCCTCGCGGCCCCACTTGCGCCACAGGGCGCGCCAGCCGTCGCGGCCCTCGCCCTCCTCGTCCCAGTCCTCCTTTGCGTAGACGGCGGTGGCGACGGCCTTGCTCAGCTCAAACACCTCGCGGATGGCGGCGGGCCCGCCGCTGGTGCCGGCGCCGCCTCCCGGGGGCGACTCGAGCATCTCGACGCGCAGCGAGTCGTAGATGTAGAGGAGCGAGTGGGTGTCGGAGCGGGCGTAGTAGAGCATCTCGCGGGGCAGCGGGCGGATGCGCCAGTCGGCGAGCTGGTAGCGCTTGTCGGCGTCAAAGTTGCAGTAGCGCTGCATGAGGTAGGCGAGGCCGTGGCCGGCAAAGTTGAGGATGTTGGTGGCGTGGTAGGTGTCAAAGAGGTTGACGAGGTAGAGGCCGAGGTCGCGCTGCAGCCAGAGGACGTCGTGGTTGGCGCCGTGGAGCACCTTGACCTTGCGCGGGTCGGCAAAGGCGCGGTTGAGGGTCTCGGAGTGCTCGCGGATCTCGTTGGAGAGGGTGTCGACGATCCAGTCGCCCCAGCGGGTGCTGAGCTGCATCAGGCAGACGATGCCCTGGTAGGTGCGGTAGTTGTGGTGCTCGAGGTCGATGGCAATCTCGCGCACGCGGTCCTCGACGAGGTGGTCGAGGAGCGCCTGCAGCTTGTCGGCCGTGTCGACCCAGACGTAGGGGCTCTCGGGCGTCGACTGGGCCGGGTCGTCTGGGTTGAGGGGCGGCGGCGGCGTGACCGACTCGGGCTTGTGGTAGACAAAGTCCGGGGGCGAGGCGCGCATGATCTCGTAGTGGTAGGGGTTGTCGAGCGGGTCGCCCTCGGCGCAGTACATGCCGCGGCGGATGCCGCCGCGGACGCGCTGCTCGCCGCCGTCTTCGGCGGGCGGCGTCCATCCGAGGGGCACCTGGGCGTGGGGCTTGCCCAGCTTGAGCGGTCGGCTCCAGGGCACGCCGGCGCGGTTGTCGGGGCGGGTGGAAAAGGAGCGCTGGGGCGGCACGATGGGGGCGTTTAGGATCTTGGAGGGGAGGGGCCCGGACTTTGGCAGGGCGCCGATGGTGAAGCGAGAGGCGGCTGCCGACGACGAGGCGATGTTGCTGTGCTTGGAGGTGCGCGGTGCCACCTTGCCCGTGTACTCGTCGAGGCAGGTGTCTGCGTTTTCGAGGAGGTGGTCGACGAGGTCGCCAATGGCGCGCGGGAAGCCCTCTGCGGCGAGCTGGTCGGGCTGGAAGCGGAAGGCGGCCTTGGACCGGAAAGCAGCCGACGAAGACGACGACGACGAAGACGACGACGAGGAGGAGGATGCAGATGGTCTGTTGTCGAGGAAGCGAGGGGGCTTTGGAGCCTGCGGGTGGCTTGCGATCCAGGACGAGATGGCCGAGATGGAGTCGAGGATGCGGTCGGCCTCTTGATCGAGCCTGGGGGCGAGCTTGCGGTCGATGGACTTGTGGAAGGCGATGTCTGCGTGGTTTGGCAGGAGGGCTGCGCTCTGGGTCAGAGGCTGTAGGGCCGACTGGAGCGAGAGGAGGAAGCCCGAGACGTCCGACTGCGGGTCTGGGACGGTGGTCGAGGGTTGTCGGTCGCCTGTGCTGTCGTCGTTTGCCTGGCCAGTGGCGGCCGCGGCGGGAGATGCGGGCGCCATGTTCCGGGTATCGACGACGAGGTGAGGGTGGTGTTTGGCGGTGGCGGTGGCGGTGACGGTGGCGTTGGTGGACACTGCCTCCGGTGTGGTCAAGGCGATCCGGTGGAGCAGCTGTCGGCGGCTCGAGGGTGGTGTTGGTGGTGGTGGTGGGCGTGGCACAGGCGACCCGACCGACCGGGCGGCGGCGGCGGCGCAAAGAGAATTTCCTCGGCCTGAGCCGCTGCGCCTGGTCAGGAAAAAAAGAGCCCGAAGTACCGGCTTCCGAGGAAAAGGTCGCCAGGTCGAGGCGTGTCACCCTCACCTGCCACCTGCCCTGCCCGCCCGTGTTCCGCATTTGCAAGCAGGCCCACGCCCGCGCTGCCTGCGGCCCGTGGACCGGCAACCGGAGCGCCCGAAGGTGGACCGACGGGCCGCCCGACCAGCAGGTGGAGGTAGAAGAGAGGCAGGCGCCTTTGGCCATGCATATCGCGACTCAAGCCTTGTCTAAACCCCGGCGGGCCAGCATAGAAGTCAAGGAGGAGGCAGGCCAGGCCCATGCCTGAAGCGGGCGTCGTGCGCGGGCCTGTGGGAATCACCAGCCCGCCCGCCAGACTACTACTGGAAAGCTTCCGGAGGCTTCTCTTGGGCCCGGCCCCGCCTGCAACGACGGCTGCCCTCGTCCTCGAGCTCGACCGACCTACTTAACCAAGGCCGGACTGCCCGTCTCGGTGCCCATCCACTCAACCACCTCCCGACCCGAATCCATCCCTATCCCCATCCGTACTGCCCACTGCCAACTCCCTTGTCCTTTTCCCCCCACGCCACCGCCCGCACACCATGCCCGCCCCCACGTCGTTCAAGGCCGCCGTCGTCCCCGAGCCCGGCGCCCAGCACAAGGTCGTCGACCGCTCCCCGCCCCAGCTCAAGGACGACGAGGTCCTCATCCGGAACACGGCCACCGCCATCAACCCCGTCGACTGGAAGGCCCGCGACTACAAGCTCTTCATCTCCGACTACCCCGCCGTCCTGGGCTCCGACGCCGCCGGTGAGATTGCCGCCGTCGGCAGCGCCGTCAACAATGTAAAGGAGGGCGACCGCGTCTTCTACCAGGGCATCCTCGGCAACAACGCCTCGTCGACCTTCCAGCAGTACACCGTCCTCCCCGCCGCCCTCGTCGGCCTCACCCCGAACAACGTCACCGACGACGAGGCCGCCGGCATCTCGCTCGCCACCGTCGCCGCCCTCGTCGGCCTCTACGACAAGTCCGGACACGCTCTCCCAAAGGCGCCCTGGGACCAGGGCGGCGACCAGGTCGGCAAGGGCAAGGCCATCGTCGTCCTCGGCGGCTCCTCGTCGGTGGGCCAGTACGCCATCCAGCTCGCCCGCCTCTCGGGCTTCGAGCGCATCATCACCAACTCGAGCGCCTCCCACTTTGACCACCTCAAGCAGCTCGGCGCCACCGACGTCCTCGACCGCTCCACGGCCACCGCAGACGACTTTGTCAAGGCCGCCGGCTCGGCCAAGCTCGACGTCGTCTACGACGGCATCTCGGCAAAGGAGACCCAGGCGCTCGCCATCGACATCCTCGCCCCCGTCGGCGGCGGCAACGTCGTCCTCGTCCTCCAGCCCGACCAGGACAACGTCAAGGCCGGCAAGGAAAAGAAGGTCGAGTTCCGCCCCATCATGGGCCTCGGCTCCAGCCCTGCGCTCCGCTACCTCTCGGAGCCGCTGATGAAGAACCTCGGCGGCGAGCAGGGCTACCTGGCCACGGGCAAGTTCCGCGCCAACCGCGCCACCGTCGTCCCCGGCGGCCTCGAGCACATCGAAGACGCCCTCGCAAAGAACAAGCAGGGCGTCAGCGGCGTCAAGGTCGTCATCCGCCCCTTTGACTCGTAGAGCCGGCCCTCTCGCCCCCTTTGCCCTTTTTCTCGCGCGCCGTGTAGCCAGCAGGGTGGCACATGCGTCGCCCCACGCCCGCCTCTTTTGTCGTCTGCTGTCGTGAGCTGCCCCTTTCCCCGGACTGTTAATTTATTCGTTGCTTCCAGCCAGCATGTGCTTGCCTGGCCGCCTGCTCCCTTGGCGTCGCGAGAGGATCTTGCCCCCTGCCAGCAACACGCGACACTGTGGTACATCTGGCGCATGGTCCGCGCAAGCTGTGATGAAGGAGCCAGACTCGGAGGAGTTGACGACGGTCGCAGCCTGCGCCGCCATATGGCGGGGAACGCCAGGCAGAGTGACGCCTGGCAAGGAGAAGGCCAGCTGCAGGCAGGCCTGGCATAGGCCGAGCCGGCCACGCGACGCGAAAAAAGGGCCGGAAGCCGACGCGCATCGCTGCACCTGCCAGACTGCCGGCCTGCCAGGGCCAGACCAACACTTCATTCTCGCCCTGCCGCTGGCCCCTCACCTGTCCCTTCACCCGACCCTCACTCCCGACGATTCCACCCGCACTTCGACAGCCACCATGCCCCGCATCAAGCGCACCCGATCTTCTCGTTCCCAGACCGAGTCGCAGTCGCAGCAGGATCCAGCCCTGGACCGCGACGATGGAACCAACAACGGCGACGACGACGGCCTGCCCTCGCCACCCCCGCCCATCCCCTCGGACCCCAAGGAACCCATCGTCGCTTCCTACACGTATGCATCCCCGATCCCCTCCGAGTGCTCCCGCACCGTGGCCACCGGCAGCACCAAAGTGCCCTGCGTGCTCGGCGTAGACGAGGCGGGCAGAGGACCCGTCCTGGGTCCCCTCGTCTACGGCATTGCATACTGTCCCCTCGAATACCAGGACGAGCTCAAGCAGATTGGCTTCGCAGGTGGGTGGCGACGGGGCTGCCCTGTTCGGCCCCTTCTTGATGCCTCGGTCGCTTCTGGCTGACGTGGAGAACTCCTTGCCAATCCGGCACTCTAACTGCCTCCCGTCCCGTCCCGTTTCGCCCTCGACGCCGACGCCGACACCGACGCCGACGCTCGACAGACTCCAAGGCTTTGACCGCCGAAAAGCGCTCGACGCTCCTCTCTGCGCTCATCGACACAAACACCCATCTCGGGTGGGCGGTGCGGGTCATGTCGCCGCAGGACATCTCGTCGGGCATGCTGCGGCGGCGGCCCGTCAACCTCAACGCCCAGTCGTCGCAGGCCACCGTCGCCCTCATCGCCGGCGTCCTCGAGAGCGGCGTCGACGTGACCGAGATCTACGTCGACACCGTCGGCGACCCCACGTCCTACTCGCGCCTCCTCTCGTCCAACTTCCCACGCCACCCGCACATCAAGTGGACCGTCACCAGCAAGGCCGACGCCATCTACCCCATCGTCGGTGCCGCGTCGATTGCGGCCAAGGTCACGCGCGATCGGTGCATCGACGAGTGGAGGTACGCAGAGGCCGTGCCGGGCGGCGGGCACGCTGGAGCATCGCAGTGGCAGGGGCAGGGTCAGGGGCAGGGGCGCAAGGGCGACGACACGGTGCTCGCCGACAGGACCAACGGCGAGGAGCGGCAAGAGGACGGCAGCGCGACGGCTTCCTCTGCGGCGGCGACGGCAGCGCCTCCGTTCCCGCCTCCCGGATCGGGCTACCCCTCGGACCCCAACACCGTCTCCTACCTCAAGGCCGCCCTGGATCCAGTGTTTGGCTGGCCGGGCATCGTGCGCTTCAGCTGGGCGACGGCCAAGACGATGCTCGACGAAAAGGTACGGCTCCCCTCGGCCTCGGCGTCGTCGGCGTCGTCGGCGGGCGCGAGCCGGGGGACGAAGCGCAAGGCCATGACGAGATCCTCGTCGCGCTCCAAGGGCATCGACCTGTCCGCCGGCGGAGACGCAGACGGCGACGCCGGGCAGACGCCGCCCGACGACAAGCCGGCCGCGCTGTCGTCGGCGACGCCGCTGCCTTCCTTTTCGCGCTGGGGCACCCGGATACCGGCGACGGGGACGCGCGGCTACAAGGTCAAGTGGACCCACGAGCCCGTCGCCATCTCGAGCTTCTTTTCCGCCGCCTCGACCAAGTCGGCAAAGACGGCAGCGACACCGCAATCGCCGTCGTCGACATCCTCGTCGCTCCGGTCGATGCTTGGCGGTCGGGCGACCGAGGTAGAGGCCATGGCATTGCACGCCATGCTGCGCGACGAGGCTGCACCGGTGGGCGCGCCCAAGTCGAGCGACGCCAACGTCGGCAAGGTATCGCGCGATCTCGGCATTACATCCACGTCATTCCCGCTGCTCCTCCTCTCCTGACCCTGATCCCGATCCTGATCGGAGCGCCCTACAAGGCGGCTCCCCACTCGAAAGGAGGGCAAGGGCAAATTACGACGACTGGAGACCGAGCAAGAGGGCCACGTCGTCCTTGGATCGACGGACGAGGGTCTCCTTCCACTCGAAGCGGTTACGCGGGTCCTTGAGCGCATCGACCACCTCTCCGTACTCGTCCGTCAGCCGCGACAGCACCGCCGTGTGCACGTGCGCGCGCGTCGTGGGCGCGTCGAGGCGCGCCAGGTGCGACGAGGGCGAAATGACCTCGGGCGACGCGAGGAACTCGTTAAACGTACCCAGGTACGCGGATACCCTCGTCGGCGTCGTCTCTGGGTGGTGCGAGAGCGGTGGCGAGATGGTCGGATCGTGTAGTGTAGAGAGGAGCGGGGCTAGTCCGCTTCGTTGCAATAGCATCGCGTGCTGTTGTATCCCGGCCCCACCGGGGCAGGAGGGAGAGAGGTAGAAGGAGAGGGAGGGGGTGGGGGGGGGGGGGTGGTAAGGTGAGTCTACCGTCCTCGCATCCCTCTTGTGGGTCTCAGCAGCGCGAGCGGTGATGGTGGCGACGTACGTGTAGATCGACGAGGACCTCTCTCCTGCCCCTCATTTCGTCTTGGATCTCTTCGACCTTGGCCTTTGTGAAGCCGTACGGTCTCAGCAGATCCTACCGGGGCGGCCGCACACACACGCAGAGGGCAGATAGAGGCGAGCACGCGTATCAGCGATCCCTCCCTCCAACGTATGCACCCACGCAGGATCAAGACGACGAGGTCACCGGCGGACGGAACTCACGAGGATGAAGGCGTAGCAGTTTTCGAGAAACACGGCCGATTCCCACGTCTCGCTCCCCGTTTCTCCTCGTCGTTCTGCAGCGACAGGAGCAGCAGCATCCGCCTTCGCCGCCGCCGCCGTCGCCGTCGCCGGGGTTGGCCTGGAGAGGTGTCTGGCCATGCGCCTGCACAGGTCGAGCATGGGATCGACGAGTTTCTCGAGGATCGTATCAAACTCGTCCAGCCCGCGCTCGGCCCCCTGCCCTCCATGCGAGGTCGTCGTCGTCGTCGTGGCAAGCGAAACGTCGACGTCGGCAAGGGAACGCTGGTACTCTGCCAGCAGCTCCTTGAGCGTCGCCGATACGCCCACCAGCGGCGGCGGCGCCGACAGCGCGGCGTCGGGCGCCTCGTCGAACCGGGATAGACCGGCGGCTTGGCGATCCAGCGTCACGTAAAAGGCCGAGAGCGACGTCGTCGAGATCCTGAGTTGGCGCGGCGGGCGCATCAATCGGCAGAGGTGGACAGGTGAGTTTGAGCGTCGATGGATCCCTCTCGAAGCGACACCCTGGCAGGACACACGCCACGCCCACTGCACGGCACGGCACTCACTCGGCGAGCGTCTGGCTCAGCACCGCCTTTGTGCCGATCGTCTTTTCCATCGTCTGCCGGTAAAAGTGCACCAGGTGGGCCAGGCGGTAGGTCGTCACGCTGCCCTCTTGCGACCGCACCGTCTGCTGCACTCGGATCTGAAGAGGCGGGGGGCGAACGCGGGACGCGACAGACAGGAAAGGTAGAGTCAACTTGGGTCAGTGCGCGGGTGGCGTCCTCTCCTCTCTCCTCCTCTCCTCTCCTCTCCGACTGCCGCCGCGGCCCGACTACGCACCTTGAGCGGCCGACAGCACCCCTCGAGGTTGCGGTTGAGCACCTCGCGCACCAGCGCCTCGCCCGGTCCCATGGCGGCCGCATCACCCGCACCGCCGCTCAGCGACGCCGAGAGGTCGACGCTGCCCTCGAGGCCGCGCCGCCGCTGACCGATGCGCCTGCCGCCCTCTCCCTCCTTTTCGCCAAAGAGGGCCGTGAGGAACTCGCGCTCGCTGGCCAGCGTCTGGTGGATCCAGGCGAGCATGTCGCCGACGTAGCGGAGCGGGTCGTGGGCGTGGAGCTCAATGGGCCGCGGCAGGTAGGTGGGCGCGGACCCGCCGACGGTGAGGGCGGCGACAAAGGCGTTTGTCAGGATCGAGGAGCGCGTGGCGACGAGCGTCGAGAGGGCCTGGCGGAGGAGGTCGGGGCGGGCGCGCATCAGGCGCTGGACGGCCTCGCGGAGGTGGCGCGACACCTCGAGGCCCTCCTTGACGGGCTGGCGGAACTCGAACGAGCACCACTTGAAGATCTTCTGGTAGGCCAGCTCGAGGTCCTGAGCGGTGGCGGCCATGATGTCGGTGGCGGCGCGGGTGCCGCCGCCGACGCCGTTGGGGTCGGAGCCCTCGAGGAGGATGCGGCAGTCTGCGCGGATGCGGTCGAGGTGGTCGATGGCGGCAAAGAGGCGCGAGCCGACGCGGACCTGGCGCGAGTGGATGGCGTCGCGCTCCTCGGAGGACAAGGTGAAGCGGTCGAGGAAGCGCGACGAGAGGTGGCGGTGGAGCTGGGTGGCTTGGCGCTGTCGCTCGAGGCCCTCTGCGTGCTCGACGAGGTAGCGGCTGGAGATGGCGGCGGAACGGAGGCGGGACTCGACGTCGTCGCAGCTGGCGTGCATGCGGTCGACGTCGTGGCCGAGGTGGGTGAGGGCGTCGTCGACGGTGCCGAGGAGGGCGATGAGGTCGTCGGTGGCGCCGAGGATGCGTTTGCGGGCATCGCGCTCGACGTTGCGCCGCGCGCGAGCGGTGTCGACGGGGGCGGGACGCGGGTGCTTTGAAGGACCAGCGACGGCGGCATCGATGTCGGCCGGGGACGCAGCAGAGGGGCGGGCCGGGTAGA
Organism: Pseudozyma flocculosa PF-1; assembly: GCF_000417875.1. NCBI lineage: Eukaryota > Fungi > Basidiomycota > Ustilaginomycetes > Ustilaginales > Ustilaginaceae > Pseudozyma > Pseudozyma flocculosa. Next base: position 846,049 of record NW_006920873.1, read on the forward strand.
GGTGCGCCAGGGTATCGAGGGCGTGTCGCAGGTTGGCCTCGTTCTGGGTGGGCTGGACGAGGATGGACCTGATGCGGCGGCTGATGGGGTGGGTCGAGGGGAGCGCCGTCGACGACGACGAAGACGACGACGAGGAAGGGTCGCTGGGCATGGACGCCATTGTCGCCGCCGTCGCTTTCGCCGCTGGTGGTGTTGCTGTTGCTGCCGACGACATGCTTCGACTGGCTGCCCAAGGGCGAGGAGGACGAGGACGAGGACGAGAACGAGGACGAGGACGAGGACGGGGTCGGGGTCGAGGCCGGAAGAAAGCCGGGGGCCAAACAGGGATGGCCTGTGCTGCTCGGTGCCTTGGGCTTGGCCAGCAGGCTGCCGGAACTCGGCCTGGCGCCCACCGCCGCCAGCGCAAATTCAGGGGGGGCCGGGGCCAGGCCAGGCCAGCTGAGGCCAGGCCCGCGCAGCTGCTTCTGCGCTCGACCCTCGTCCCTGCTGCTGCTGCTGCTGCTGCTGCTGCTGCTGCTGGCTGCCACGCGCCCCGCTCGCCCCGCCTAGAGGCCAGCCCAGCCTAGCTCGACCAGGGCAAGAGTAGAGCGTCAGGCCCAGGCCAGACGGAGCCAGGCGACCTGGGCCCGGCCCGAGGCTGCTCCCTCGCTCCCTCACCACTCCCAACCAGAAGATCGTCGACGGCCTCAAACTCAACTCGCGACCACCACCGCCGCCAGCGCCATCACCATCGTCACCTCCAAGCACCACGCAGCTGCCTTCCTCGTCTTTCTCTGACAATTCATCCGACCGCTTGCCCTCACCGCCGCCGACCTGCCCCACCTTCTTCTGCCGCCCGGACCTCGGCGACACCCTTCGAGCTAGCCTGGACCTAGCTTGCTCGCCTGCCTTTGCATACAGCTGCAACCCAAGCACAGACCCTGCCGTGCCTTACGAGCAGTTTTCAGTAGCTGCCAGCTCCGACCCCGACAACCGTCTTCCAGTCACTGCCCTCGCTCGACCGCCGCCCCGCGCGCTTTCCGCAGCCTCGCCGTGCCTTTTCCTTTCTTTCGCGCCGGCCAAGACGACTTCGCTGGCCACCTGCCCTTTACCTCGTCTGCGCACCAAACACCGACACCCTCACTCCTCCCGATACCCTGCGGTCAGCGATCTCTCCGTCCCGACCAGTCCACACACACCCCTCTATCGCCATCGCCATGTCGAACCCAGCAGGCGCCACCACAGCCGAATTCGGCCAGCCCCTTCGCAAGTTCAAGGTGTGCATCCGCGGGTCCCCTGCCGGTCTGACCGAAGCAGCATGGCGCGCGCGCTCTACTGGCGACTCTCCGGTCGCCGTTCAAAGCGAAGCCGAACTGACGTCTCTCCCACTCTCCCGCCTGACGTTCCGGCCATCGACCAACCGACCGCGCAGCTCGTCTTCCTCGGCGAGCAGAGCGTCGGCAAGACTTCGCTCATCACGCGGTTCATGTACGATACCTTTGACAACACCTACCAGGCCACCATCGGCATCGACTTCCTTTCAAAGACCATGTACCTCGAGGACAGGACGGTGCGGTTGCAGCTCTGGGACACGGCGGGCCAGGAGCGCTTCCGCTCCCTTATCCCCTCGTACATCCGCGACTCGTCGGTCGCCGTCGTCGTCTACGACATTACCAGTGAGTGTCGCTGCTGCCGCCGTCTCGAGCGCGCAGGGACACTGACGCATCGAACCTCTTCGCCTGGATCTGTTCCTCCCCTTCCTTGCTCCCCCCGTCCGTCGCCCTCGACCTTGCTGCTTGTCCCGTCCCCAATACCCTGCTCGCCCCGCTCTTTCTCTCGCCTGCGCCTGCCAGACCGCGCATCGTTTCAGAACACGTCAAAGTGGGTCGACGACGTGCGGGCCGAGCGCGGCAACGACGTCATCATCGTCCTCGTCGGCAACAAGACTGACCTGAGCGACAAGAGGTGGGTTCGAGAGCGGCCCACGTAGCTGGCAGACGGGGTTCCAGCTTGGCCCCCTTTGACGCGGTCTGACCGTCCTTGTCCTTGCCTTCGCATCTTTCCCTTCCATCTTCTGTGTCCTGCTCGCACCTTGGCCTCCCCACCCCCACGCAGACAAGTGACGACCGAGGAGGCGGAGAAGAAGGCGCAAGAGTTCAACGTCATGTTTATCGAGACGTCGGCCAAGGCGGGCCACAATGTCAAGGTGCTGTTCAAGAAGATTGCCCAGGCGCTGCCGGGCATGGACAAGGACGCCGACGCGGCCAATGGCGGTGCCGCCAACCCGAACAAGAGTGAGTGGGCCGAAGCAGCTACCAGATGCGATGATCGCGCGCTGACGCCTCAACCCTACTCTGCCTGCTCTGCCCTTGTCTGGCGCTGTGCCCTCGTTCAGACATCGACGTGACCGCGCCTCCAACCCAGACGACTATGGAGGACGGCTCGTCGTGCAAGTGCTGAGCTGAGCTCGGCGACGTCTCCCTCGCCTGCGACATCGCTGCGATTCCCCTCGCCCCTCCCGCTCGCTCCGCCTCGGGCCCTGCTTGACCGTGCGGAGACAGCGGCCCGGGGCCGGCATGGCTCCACCCCCACTGTAGATAGAGCCCGCCCACGATACAACGACGGCACGCCCAAGCCCTGAACCGCACCGGTCGCGCACGCTGCACCTCGCCGCCGCCGCCGACCGATTGCGAGGCTGTGATTTGTGAAGGCGTCCGTGGCCGCGCATCGCTGGCGTCGCTCAGACGTGCCAGCTTTCGCCTGCCCGGTCTGGCCGAGTGAAGGATTCTGGCTGCACCGAGCGGCGAGAAGGCGCGGCGAGTGGACAGGCGGCCGGCGGGGCAGGGCAGGGCAGGGCAGGGCAGGGCAGGGCAGGGCGGGGCAGGGCAGGCAGGCCAGCGCTGCGTCGAGGACCGAAGCGCGGCTCCTCGACCTCGGGCCCGCGCCGCTGCTTGGCCCGCCTCGCCTGCTCCTGCCTTGCCTGCCTGCGTTTGGGCCACCGAGGGCCGCGCCTTTTTCACGAGGCGGTGGCTCCCCACAGCCAGGAGGCCAGCAGCACGGCGGCGGATTGAGGGCAGGTGAAGTGACCTCACCCGCCATGCCAGCCAGCCGGCGGCCAGTCGCCTTCCCCGCATCCAGGCCCAGCGCGCTGCCCCACGATCTTCTCGGGACCAACCAACGGTCTCCATCCTCGTCATCCCTCCCCTCACCACCACCACCACCACCACCACCACCAAATCTACCACCACCACCACCATCACTGCCAACCCCTTCCCATTGCTGAAACACCTTCGCTCCTCGCTGCTAGCACCTCGCCTCTCCACGACGAGCGACCGCCGGCCGGCCTATCTCCAGGATGGACAGCCTCGATCTGCCCACCCACCAGCTCATCCTCGATGACCTCGCCGTCAACCTCGCCTCGGACATCGACCGCATCCCTGCAGGCAGCGCCCATGTCCGCAGCCTCTTTGGACTAGGCGCCGGCGCCGCAGCCACCTCGTCCAGGGTCAAGACGTCGTCGCTCCGCCACCTCTCGACGGCCGCGGCCCGCACCCAGATCAGCCTGGCTCTCTTTGCCTCGTCGATCTCGACCGCCCAGCCGGCGCACGCAAACGACGAGCATCTCGTCCCCGTCCTCGACCAGCTCGAGTCGCTGCTGCGCGACCTCACCCTCACCGACTTTGACCAGGACATGGCATGGTCCGAGTGGCCCCTCGCCGACCAGCTCGCCCATGCCCTCGTCGCCAGCTTCCTCCGCGTCGCCCAGAACGCCCAGCACCACCGCCGCCGCTGTTTCGATGCCGTCCTGGTCTTTGCAGACCGGCTCACTGCCGGCCTCACCGCCACCTCGGGCGACGCCCACACCGCTGCGTGCAGGCTGGTGCCGCTCTTCAACGGCCTCTACCGCGCTCTCGCCAACGTCCGCTTTCCCTGGAGCCGCAGCGAGTTCGCCCGCCTCGCCACCACCCTGGCTCCGCTCATCCGCTCCGTCCAGGCCGCTCGCCGCCTCGACGAGATCCTCCTGGTGCTGCCCGAGCAGCAGCTTGCCCGCGCCCACGCCATCCGCTCCACCCGCCGCGTGCCCAAGCAGCCCACCGTGCGGCCCAAGGACGCCCTCGGCGACGACCGTTCCGAGGGCAGCGTCGACACCTTCTTCTCCGGCAACGAGGACGACGTCGATGGCGATGACGTTCCCGGCCTCGTCGAGCAGGACGGGGGCTTCACCTATGCCGACGGCGACAGTGACGAGGACCAGCGTGCCTACCGCCTCTCGATGCTCGCCCACTACCGACGCATCGGCAGCCCCGTTTCGGGCCACTACGCCGTCCACGCGGCGCTCGAGATCCTCACTTCGGTCCTCGCCCAGGCGCTGGCCGTCGATGCCCGCCCTCGCGCCAACGAGCCGCACGCCGCACGCGGCGCCCAGGCCGACCGCTTCGACCTCGACCCCGCCCTGCTCAAGCACCAGCGTCACCACGGCCACCTCGGCGGCGACAAGGCTGCGGCCGAGGCGTGGAAGTCGCTTCTGCGCTACGCCGTGGTCAGTCCGGCGTCGTCGTCAGAGGCCGACGGCAAGGACGCCACGCCTGCCATCGCCCCGGCGGCCTCGTCCGTCCCTGCCTCTGCTCCGCCGACCAGCGCTCAGCCGGGCGAGCAGGGCGGGCTGGCGTCGGCCGTCCTCTCGGCCATCCCGCTGCTCGGAAGCAGCAGCACCAACGGCTCTGCCGCGTTTGGCCACGACCAGAGCACCGCTCCGTCGGCCGCCTCGAACGGGGCACCGGCGATCTCGTCGCTGCTCCCGACGGCGCTCGACGTCGACGCTGCGGTCCACTCGACGATCCAGGCCAGCAACCGCACGTTTCACAGCACGCAGCGCTTCGTCGAGAGCGCCGGCTACGAGCTCGACGGCACGCTGGCCGACCTGTACACGGCCGACATCCTGGGCGAGGCGCTCAAGCTGTCGACGCTCTGCTCGGTCTGCCTGCACCTCGACTCTGGCACCGCCGTCGATGCGTCGACGTTTGTTCGCATCCGCAACCTGCTGAGCGAGTCGACGCCGATCATCGACCCCACGGTCCAGACGGCGGCGCTGCAGAGCGTCGGCCTGCTGGTCCGCAACCAGCCGGCCGTCGCCATGCCCATGACGCGCGTGCTGCGCCACTTTGTCACGTCGCCCCTCGCCGTCTTCGAGTCCGGCCCCAACGGCACGCTGTCGCCCGTGCTGCTCTCGGCCGCGCGCTGCCTCGCCAGCTGCGTCACCATCGCGCCGGGCGACGACCTGGTCGTCTCGACGATGTACAACCTGCTCAACTACATCAGCAAGGACTCTGCGGGAGGCGGTGCCGGCGGCCACCTCGGCCTCGGCGGCCTCGCCAGCAGCGGCATGTCGGTACGCAGTGGCGCGTCGCGCGCCATCACCACGCGCGACCACATCCCCGGCATGCAGCACTCGGGCTCGCAGACGATCATGAACGTGCGCACCGAGGATCAGAAGCGGCTGATCAACCTCAGCACCATCACCGTGCTGGCCCGGCTGGCGCTCGAGGTGGGCAAGCCGGACATCACGGCGCTGACCGTGTCGATGCTGCTCCAGCGCCTCCGCACCGCCGACCCCGTCG
>NW_006920873.1:851665-855016 GCF_000417875.1 Pseudozyma flocculosa PF-1
GGCGACGACCTCGAGGCGGCGGGCGGCCGCAAGGAGCTCTACCTCGTCGAGCTGCTCCAACTATACGCCGAAAAGGGCATCCAGCTCCAGCAGGCGGCCGCGTCGGGCAAGAGCAGCGCCGAGGAGCTGGCCGAGCTCAACACCGACCTGGCCGCGATGCTGCCCTCGATCGCCGCGCTGCTCGAGCACGCCGACATCAACCCGCAGGTGGAGCCGACCACCGAAATGGTCACCCTCTTCCGCAACCTGTGGTTCCTCTCGGTGCTGTTTGGCTTCGCCTCGCCGCAGAACATCCGCTCGGTCGGCCTCGACCGTGCGGCAGCCCCGCGCGCCGCGCCCGCGTCGGCGGCCGAGGCGCAGGGCGAGATCGTCGGCCGTTCGCTCAGCGCCATCTCGCTCAAGACGCCGACGCTGGTGCCCGAGACGGCGCACAACTACCTCGAGAGCGATCTCGAGTACAACTCGGTGCTCAAGCGCGAGTTCTCGAGCGCCACGCTCGACTCGCAGCGCAAGGCGCTCGCGGCCGTGATCCCGTCGCACGCGTCCGAGATCCGCTCGTTCAGCTACGCCCAGGTCACGTTCCTCGCCACCATCTACGACCTCGAGAGCCTGCGCAGCCGCATGGGCCGTCCCTCGATGGTGCTGTGGTACTTTGTCAACGACGGCCTCAACAGCAGCACGCTCGTCTCGTCGATGCAGGCCATCGCCGACCGCGTGGTCGACTCGTACATCCAGGACCTCGGGCGCCAGGTCGACGGCCACACGCTCGACCCGCGCGTGTCGTCCGAGGTGCGGGCGCTGCTCCTCGGCACCTGCCACCGCGTGGCCAAGGTCCGCCAGGTGTCGCAGAGCATCCTCGACAAGCTGGTCGGCGCGCTGCCGTCGCTCCTGTGCGACCAGGACGTGGTGGTGGCCATGCTCGAGATCCTCACGCTGCTGCGCCAGGGCTGCGAGTGCGAGTACCGCGACGAGTACGCGCCCGTCTACCACTTCCGCTCCGAGCGCGCAAACCTGTCGTTTGAGCTGTCCGACTCGTACTCGCAGCGCAACGAGATCCTCGCCCGCTTCCTCGAGCGCGCGCGCCGCTACCTCGGCGTCGTCCTCGGCCTAGCGCCGGTCGAGCTGCACGGCATCCTCCAGCGCTACCTCAGCACTTTCGACGACTCGACGCTGCCCGGCCGCACCGAGCTGGGCAAGAGCGTGGCGCTCGACTACGCGCGAGCAATGCCGGCCTCGTCGCGGGGCCTGGACGGCTTCCTGCCCCAGCTCGGCGGCTGGAAGTCGGACGCCAGCAGCGTCTTTGTCGGCGAGCTCTCGGCCAAGAGCACCTACCTCGGCGAGATGACGGGCATCCACCTCGCCCTCTCGCACGGCCTCGTCGAGCTGGCAAAGGACCCGACGACGACGCTCTCGCCGGCCAAGGTGGCCGAGTCGCGCGACCAGCTGCGCCACGTCGCCGCCGGCATCGCCGCCAAGCGCCGCACCCCGCCCTTTGCCGAGCTGCGCCGCCTCCTCTACCGCTCCGCCGCGCTCGCCGTCGCGCTGCCCCGGCCCGACTACGAGCTGCTCCACTTCATCGTCGCCATCCCGATGCTCGTCTTCTCCAACGAGGCCGTCTCCACGGCTTGCCAGGTGTGGACGTGGATCATCGGCGAAAGGCCCGAGGTCGAGACCAAGGTCATGGTCGAGATCACCGCCGCCTGGAGCCACACGGCGCGCACCCGCCGCGGTCTCTTTTCGCCCGCCCTGACGCAGAAGCACCCCTTCCTCCGCAAGACCGAGATGGGCGCCTTTGACCGCGAAGAGGTCACGGCCGAGCAGGAGCAGGCCAGGCGCCTCTTTACCCCGCACCTCACGCTGATCCACCTGCTCTCGAGCCGCTTCCAGGCGCTGCGCTACCGCGACCCCACCATGGTGCTGGCGCTGCACCGCCTGATCCAGCACTCGGGCAACGCCGTCGGCCTCATGTCGACCCACCCGCTCTCGCGCGAGGTCCGCTTCTCGCTCGTCCTCTTCGGCTTCGAGCTGCTCCAGGGCAGCCGCGCCGAGGGGCTCGTCGAGCACCAGCTGCGCGATGCCCTCTACCGCATCGCCTTTGCCTGGTTCGCCGCCGCGCCGCAGTGGTCGTTCGGCAGCAACCGCCTCCAGCTGCGCGCCGAGATCCAGCTCCTGTCGGAGCTGCTCGACCACCTGCGGGTCGACCGCGTCCGCACCGACCACCACCACCTCACCAGCTTCGCCTCGTCCTCGGCTTCGACGGCGTCGAGCGTCCGGCTGCCTCCGCACGGCATCACGGTGGCCGAGGCGGCGCAAGCGTCGGAGCGCAAGCGGACGCTGCTGCGGCTGCTGCTGGAAAAACGAGCAGGCGCGCTTCTCGGTGTGGGCCAACCCGCTGGGCGAGGGCGCGCGCGGGTCGGACTACGTCGGCGAGCTGACCAAGTCGATGACCGAGGCGCGCTGGCCCGAGCTGGTGCGTTCGGCCTGGTCCATCAGCCCGGCGGTGGCGGTGCAGCTGGGCGTGCGCTTCCAGTCGTCCAAGGCGCTGCGCGCCGAGCTGGGCCGGCTGGTGCGCGCGCAGCCGCAGCGCGTCGTTGACGTCCCCACGGCGCTGCAGTACGTGCTCGAGGACCACCTCTCGTCGGCGCGGCGCGACGGCACCGACCTGCGCTGGCTGCAGTACTGGTCGGCCGTCTCGCCCGTCGAGGCCATCCACCTGTTCCAGCCCGAGTACGACAACCACCCGCTCGTGCTGCAGTACGCCATGCGCGCCCTCGAGCAGCACCCCGTCGAGCTCACCTTTTTCTACGTCCCGCAGGTGGTCCAGGCGCTGCGCGACGACGCCTACGGCTACGTCGAGCACTTTATCTTTGAGACGTCCAAGATCTCGCAGCTGTTCTGCCACCAGATCATCTGGAACATGAAGGCCAACAGCTACCGCGACGACGATGCCGAGGAGCCCGACCCGATGAAGCCCACCCTGGACCGGATGGTCGACAACATCGTCAACGCCCTGTCGGGCGAGGCCCAGGAGTTCTACGAGCGCGAGTTTGGCTTCTTCAACGAGGTGACGAGCATCTCGGGCAAGCTCAAGCCCTACATCAAGAAGAGCAAGCCCGAGAAAAAGGCCAAGATCGACGAGGAGATGGCCAAGATCAAGGTCGAGGAGGGCGTCTACCTGCCCAGCAACGCCGACGGAGTCGTCGTCGACCTCGACCGCAAGTCGGGCCGCCCGCTGCAGAGCCACGCAAAGGCGCCCTTTATGGCCACGTTCAAGGTGCGCCGCGAAGTCGCCCGGCCCGGCGGCGACGATGCCGACGAGGGCGGCGACGGCGACGAGAACGGCGGCCAGGG
>NW_006920873.1:855435-862636 GCF_000417875.1 Pseudozyma flocculosa PF-1
CAAGCGCACCGTCGACGTGTGGCAGGGCGCCATCTTCAAGGTCGGCGACGACTGCCGGCAGGACGTGCTGGCGCTCCAGGTGATTGCCATGTTCAAGAACATCTACACGACCGTCGGCATCGACCTCTACCTCAACCCCTACCGCGTCACGGCGACGGGTCCCGGCTGCGGCGTCATCGACGTGGTGCCCAACGCCACGTCGCGCGACGAAATGGGCCGCGCCAAGATCAACAACCTCCTCGCCTTCTTCCTCGGCCGCTACGGCAACCCGGACAGCGTGGCCTTCCAGCGCGCGCGCATCAACTTTATCCAGAGCATGGCCGCCTACTCGGTCGTGTGCCACATTCTCCAGATCCGCGACCGCCACAACGGCAACATGATGATCGACGGCGACGGCCACCTGGTCCACATCGACTTCGGCTTCCTCTTCGACATCGGGCCGGGAGGCATGCGCTTCGAGCCGTACTCGTTTAAGCTGAGCCACGAGATGATCGACGTCATGGGCGGTCCGGGCAGCCAGGGGTTCAAGATGTTTGAGGAGCTCGTCGTCAAGGCCTTCCTGGCGGCGCGCCCCTACTGCAACGAGATTGTCGACGTGTGCCGCCTGATGCTGGGCACCGAGCTGCCCAGCTTCAAGGGCATGCCCACCATCGACCGGCTGCGCGACCGCTTCAAGCCGCACCTCTCGGACCGCGAGGCCGCCGCCCACGCCCAGTGGCTTGTCAAGGACGCCTACGGCAACATGCGCGGCGTCCTCTACGACAAGCTCCAGGAGGTCACCAACGACATTCCCTTTGCCCGCTGATCGGGTCGTGCCGTCTTCGCACCACCCACCACCCACGTCGCTCCTTTGTCCCGCCTTTTGTGTCTACTGTGCTGTACTGTGCCTAGCCGGTCTGCACCGCCCGTCCATCCGTCTTGCCGCCACGATCTTTTGGTTCTGCTCCTCAGCCTGCCTGCTTTCCCTGCGCGGCCCGTCTCTCGGACGCCGCCTCGTCGTCTGGGGACCGCATGTGCCTCTACCTGTCCGTCTGCCAGCATAGCCAGCCCAAGCCACGCTCGAGCCCGCTGACGCCCGCTTCTGCCCCGGAACGACCGCCAGCCAGGTTCTGCGTCGATCGGATCAGCCGACCGGATCATGCCCTTGCCCTAACCCTAACCCTCCTGGCGATTCTCCAAGCTTATCGTCACGGACGCGATTTCTAGCCTGGCCCGCTGGGGTCGCTGCCGAACCAAGCGTGTCGGATCAGGACCGAGACCCGGACCATCCGAGACGCATCCACCCTCTTCCGAAGGTGGGTCGTCAAATCGACGACGGCGATGAGGCCAGAACGTGCTGAGGCCCTGCCTGGCCTTGGCCTGCCTTGGACGATGACACCCGGCGGCTCCGCGTTCGAAGATGACGGCCGGCTTCGCAGGCCGGAACGAGCGTCCGGGCGGGCGTCCGGGCGGCCCTTGATGGAACCTCGTCGGAGAACTCTCCCGCCCCACGACGCCGCGCCGCCATCCGGACGTTCGCTGCTGGCCCTTTTGCCCGCCCGCCTGCCTGCAGCCTGGCCTTCCATGCAGAGCCCGCCGCCGACTTGGCGAGGCGAGGGAATTCTCAAGTTCCTGCCTTCGACTTAAACGAGGGCCGCTCCCCCCGAAGTCCAGCAAGAGCCCAATTCAACCGTTAGCGCGCTGCGGGTCGACGCCGGCGGCGGGTTTGTATTCGAACCCTGCATGGCCAGGCAGGCTTGGTCCCCCCCCCTTTTTTCGAGCGTGGTTTGCATACATGGCCGAGGACGCCGCCGAGCCGAGGGCCGCCGCCGCCCACCTTGCTTGCCTCTGGCCTCGGGGGCGGGAAGGCTCCTGCCTGCTTGGCTCTTGGCACCGCCCGGCCTGGCCTGGGCTTCGATGGTGGAAGGCAAGCGTCGCTGCTCCCCATCACCACCTGGCTACCGGTACCCATCACCATCACCACCACCCTCTCTTTCACCACCGTCACCTCGTTCCATCACCCCACCGTCGTGCTGCGGAGACCTCACTAGACTCTCGCCGGGGCCACTCTCCACCTCGCTCGCTACCTTGGCCCGGCCTTCCTTCGTTATCCGCGCCGCCCTCCTCACCGCTCGCGATTGCGCCGAGTAGCGCCTTGCTCGTCTCTCAGCACTTCCGCGTTGGCGCGTCCTCTCGGCCCTTCCAGCACCACCGTTATCACCGCTAGCTGGCGTTTCGGCCCTCCCACTCGTCTCGCCGAGCCAACACAGCCACCGTCATCGGGTCCCTTCCGACGCTCGACACCCGACACCCTCGCTGCACTGCAGTCGCGCCCGTCTGCCCTGGCCCAGACCGCCCGGCTCGGCCAGCTTCGCGTCTCGAGGCTATAAAGACGTCGGTCCTCTCGTGACCTTTGCCCTCCTTCCCCCGACCGTATCCGGATCGACCCTTCTGCCCTTCGCTGCTGCGCCCTTCGCTGCCCTCCTTGCCCGCCACTCACCGCTCCTCCCCGCCCTGTGGTGAGCCGGGTGTGGTGAGAAGCCCCCGCCCTCCGCCAGCCTCGCACGCTTTGGGGGCACCGCTCCCCCGCCCTGTTGTGAGCCGTGTGTGGTGAGAAGCCCCCGCCCTCCGCCAGCCTCGCACGCTTTGGGGGCACCGCTCCTCTGTCGAACACTGCTCCGTATCCTCTTGCCCTTCTCGCCGAACCCTCGACACTGCTCGCCGCTGCTCCCTCTCAGTCACCCCCCTCTTCTCCTGCCTGCCCGTCATGGCCGCCTCTCCGTCGAGCAGCAACCTGTACGTTCTGGACCAGCCGCAAGTGCTGACGTCCTACAGCATCGTCCCCACCGCCACCGCCGGCAACGCTGGGGTCCAGAACGGCAGTGCGACCCCGACAGTCGTCGCCTACTCGCCCGTCGTCGCCTCGTCCTATGCCATGCCGGTGGTCACGCCAGACTTTGCCTCCTCGCCCTCGCCTTCTGCGACCGTGACGACCGCCGACGTCAATGCCTACTCGAACTCGCACCTCTCGAGCCAGAGCGACCAGACCTCGTATCTTCGCGGGGACACGACCACCAGCGGCGCCTCGCTCATCTGGACCTCGACCTTGCTGGGCTCGCGCGACTTTGACCAGATGATCAAGCCGGACCCGGGCGCATGGCAGCTCGAGTTCCTCCCGCCCAACTTCCCCTTCCGCCCGCTCGACCGCTTCTACAACACCACGGCCGAAAACACGCTGCTCGAGTTTATCTTCTTCGGCCACCGCGTCAGCGTCCTCGACCTCAAGGGCCCGAACCGTGGCAAGTACAAGATCTACCTCGACGGCAACGTGACCGTCGTCGACGCCTACTCTGCCGAGTCGCAGCCAGACGCCTATACCCAGGGCCGCGTCAACTCGACCCTGCCGCCGCCCATCTGGACCAGCGGCAACCTCACGTCGGACCTGCACTCGCTCGGCATCGAGACCGTACACGACGACCGCCAGCCGGCGCCGCAGCTGCACTTCTACGGCGCCTTGATCAACCCCGACAACTACAACGACACCCAGTCCTTTTCCACCGTCGACCCCAATACGGGCAACACTGGCGGCAACGGCGCGCACTCGGCAGGGAGATGGCGCAAGGTCCTCATCGTCGCCTTGCCTGTCCTCTTGTGCGTCTGCCTCATCGGTGGCTGGCTGTGGTGGCGTCGCAGGGCACAGCGGCGCAGGCGGCGCCAAGGCCGCACCACGCAGTTCTCGTACGCCCACAGCAACCGCAGCATGGATTCGTACACGAGCTACTCGGCCCCGCAGATTGTCGGCGGCGCGCCGCACATGGCGGGCGGGCCCGAAATGGTGTCGTACACGCGCGACATTGTCAGCTTCGCCCGCGAGCACCACGCCCAGTCGCAGCGCGCCGCCTCGCTTCGGCGCGAAGGCGGCGGCGGCGGCGGTGGCGGCTCGGGCGACCTCTCCCCGACGACGTCGACGCTGTCGTCAGACGAGCGCAACAGCGACATGCCCTACGGCACCTACACCACCGCGACGTCGGCGGCGCCCCTCCTGTCGCGTTCGGCCTCGCAGCGTTCCGCGACGGCGGCCGCGCTACCGCGCCGCAGCCCCTCGCTCCGGTCGCTCGGCCATCAGCCATCGGCGTCGGCCTCGCTGCGGCACAGGCACACGCATTCGAGCCTCAAGGGCCGCCTCGGCTCGTCCTCGACGCCCCACTACCGGCCTCACCACGACGGCGCCTCGTCGCCGCTCCTCTACTCGCGCGACGGCAGCGCACACGGCGACGAGGACCCCTTTGCCGACCCGTCCGACGCGGCCACCATGTTTGGCTCGACGGCGACGGCAACGACAGCGCAGCTGCCACCGCCGCCGCCGACAATCACCATCCGCGCGCCGATGCCCCGCCCGCCAGGCCAGGTGCGCACGCGCACGACGGAGCCCACCATGTCGGAGCTGGTGCAGTCGGCCGTGGCGAGCGAGCAGCAGGCCCTGCTCCACGCCTCGAACCAGGCCGTGCCCAGCCGCGTCGTCGTCCAGGAGCAGGACGCCGGCAGCATCCACATCGACAGCGACGACGAGTGGGACGCCGACCCGGGCACCGTGCTGCCCCCGCCCTACGAGCCGCGCGGCATGGGCCGCGACTATTGAGCCCCGCGCCCCTCGATGCTCTGCTACTCTCCTGCATCTCGCTCCGTCTCCAGGACCATCTGTCCCTCCCTCCATCCCCCTTCCCGGCTCTCGTGTATTTGTACCGGCGTCGACGGTCCGTCATCGCCCTGGCTGCTTTGTATTCTCCCCGTAGATAGTCGGGCCGGCCGGCCAGCTCGATGGCTAGCCACGCAGGCGGGCAGGCCACGTCGGCGGCAGGCTGGCAGGCAGTAGGAAGCGCGGGGGAGGCGAGCGAGCCTTGGCTCCCACCGCGCCCCTCGCTCAGCCGCCTCGCTGCCGTCCCCTTGGCCTGCTCGGCCTGCTGCCTCACCTCTTGGCCCTGGCCCTGCCGCCCGGTTTCCGGCTGGCCTCGGCTTGCCCTTCTGCCCTTTCCCTGCTCTTGACGACGTCATCCAATCGGACACCTTGGAACGGTCGCGCCGCGTGCTGCCGGCCTCGCGGCTTGTGCCCGTCGGCTCGGCCCTTGCCCTTGCCCTTGCCTGTGCCCGCGGCCTCGGCCTCGGCCTCGCTTGCAGGCTCCTTGCCGTCGCCGATGCGCCGTCCGACCCTGGCCAAGCGGCGGCGGCCGTCGCGCGAGTCGCCTGCTGCGTGGCCGGCCTCGCCACCGTCGTCGTCGTCGTCGTCGAGGGACTCGTCGCCGAGCCCGAAGCGGAAGCGCCAAAAAGGCCATCGACTCGTGCGCCTTGCGCTGCTCGTCGCGCTGCTGCTCGCGCAGCGCCGCGACCGAGGCGGGCAGCAGCGGCGACGTGGGCCCGAGCGCGTCGTAGCCGCGCGCGGCCAGCGCCCACCGCCACGAGCGCTTGGCCAGGACGGGCGCGATGGTCTCGTCAAAGTCGCGCCGCGCCAGCAGCGGCGCTGGCAGCTTTTCGCCAAAGGCCGACGTCGCCTGGACGCGGGACGAGTTGCGCCTCATTGCCGATGCCGATGCCGATGCCGCTGTGGCGGGGGTCGTCGCCGGCGAGGCTGGCGGTGGCATGCGCGACGCGAGCGTCGACGTGTGGCTATGGGAGCGCGCAGGGCCTGCGGCAGCCGCGCCCGTCGCCGGAGCCGTAGGGGTGGCCGGAGCGGCGGCGACTGACGCTGGCGGTGCGGTCGAGGCTGGCGATCGCGAAGCGGAGGGCGATGACGCCGAAAAGCCGAGCGGCTGTGCGGGCCTCGCGACGAAGCCGGGCCTAGCCGGAGTCGAGAAGGGGGGGCTTCCACCGGTGCGAGACAGCTGCTCTTCCTCGGCCATGGTTTCGGCGAGAGCAGCCTCGAGCATCGCCTTGGCCTCTTCCTCGGTCAGCGCCGTGCCCATGACAATCTCGGCCGGAGGCTCGTCATCCTCTTCGTCGTCCTCTTCCGGCATCATCTGAGATGCTCCTGCTACGTCGCGTCTGACCGGGGCCGCCGCCGCCGTCGCTCCAGCCAACGGGGTGGAGCTCGAGGCGCTGCGTTTACCCAGAACCAACTTGACCCGTAGCGGCTTCCGCTCGCTCGCTCGCAGCTCCGACAGAGTGGGACCCACCTTGGCCCATCCGGTCGGGAGGGCCGTAGGCGCGCCGGGGCGTTTGGGCGAGCCGGCGTGGTGCTTGGAGCGCGAACGCAGCGAGCTGAGCGGGGCCCCCTGGCCCGAAAGCCCCCACTGATGCTCCTTGACCTCTCGAGGCGGGATGCCGGCCTCGGACGGTAGCGAGCCAGAGGCGGGCGACGGGCTAGCCGGGAGGTGGGTCGACGCCGTTGCCGATGCCGATGGCGCCGAAGAGTCACGCCTGGAGCGGTCCATGGACCGACGCTTTGATGCGGCCATCGCGGAGGTCGGTGCCGACGAGGAGCCGGCCGGCCACTTGCTCTTGGTGCCACGGGTGCTCGTACTTCCGGTAGCGCCCTCGCCGAGGGCCTTCTTGGGCGCAAAGCGGCCGCCCATGGTCCGCGCGTGAATGTTGGCAAAGACGTGCTCCGGACGCACCTCCTTGGGGGCACCTGACGGCGTCGATGGCGATTCGGGCGCGGTGGGCGACGCGCCTGCGCCGCTCCGAGAGACGCGCAGGTTGACGACCGACGTGCGGCGCGGTGAGTGCTCTTCGTCCGATGCCGGCGAAGCGTCGAGCTGAGGGCGCTTGAGGCGGATCCGCATGCTCCGGCCCGAGGCGCCCTTGGCCTCGGCCGAAGCAGCAGGGTCGCCGGAAGAATGGCGCCGAATGGCAGAGGCGCGGCTGCCGCTAGCGCTCGTGCCTGCGAGCTTCCGCGTCTGATCGGGCGTCGATGGCACGGGTGAGCCGCCTTTGGCAAGGCCGCCGGATCGATGGTACGCCTTGCCGCTGCCGCTGGCATTTCGACCGTGGCGCGCTGGCGTGCTGGCGTCGCTGTCCTCTTGGCCGCTCGCCTCGTCGAGTGCGGCTTTGCGCTTGCGATCCGCGTTGCTGCGCGACGAGGGAAGCAGCAGATCGTACCGCGACAGTGTCTCGCGAGCCTCGTCGAGCAGCTCTTTGCGCAGCGCTTCGAGGCGCGCCTCGGTCGAGCCCTCGGTGTTCCAGATTCCTCTGCTGCTCAAGGCCAGACCCCTGCTGCCCGTGCCAGCGT
>NW_006920873.1:863074-893154 GCF_000417875.1 Pseudozyma flocculosa PF-1
AAGGCCAGACCCCTGCTGCCCGTGCCAGCGTCGCCGACACTGCCGCCACTGGCGCCGGCCGCGGCGCGCTGCTGGTCGCGCGCCGTGAGGATCGGCATGAGGAGCCGCGCGTCGGCCGCCTTGAGCTGGTCGATGCGGTCCTTGAGCTTGTTGCGGTCCTTGACGAGCCGCTCGAGCTCGAGCTTGCGCTGCCGCTTCTCGACGTTCTCGGGCTTGCGGTGGCGTCGCTCGTACGCGGCATCGGACGTGTCCTCCTCGTTGCGCATGCCGCGAGTCTTGCCCATTGCCTCGCTGTCGTCCCGCAGCTTGAACTCGGGCGTCTCGATGACGGCCGTCTCGCGGCAGGCGCGTGCGACCTCGGGGTCGGCAAAGATGCTGAGGACGGCGGCTGCATCGCCCTGCTGCACGGTGACGGTGCGCTCGACCAGCTCAGCGTCGTTGGTGAGGATCAGCCTGGCCGATGGAGGCAGCAGCGCCTTGTTGTTCTCGACTGGTTGAGCGCGAGGGAACGAGGTGACGAGGTGAGGGCGGGCGTAGAGTCAGCATGTCTGTCCGTGTGATGGGGCGTTCGTTGGCACGACCGACGCCCATGGACCTACCTAGCCTTTGCTGCGAGTCGAGCAGCTCCTCTTCCAGCATCGAGCCTGCCAGCAGGCTCGAGACCTGCCGTAGCCGCGCCGGCATCGTCCTCCTCTTGGACCTGGTCTCCGCCTGCCCATTCTTGGGCTCCTTGCGGTTCGTAGACGGGGTGGCTGCACTACGCCCGAGGCTGATCTGCCCTGCCTCCTGCTTGACTGCGACAGGTGCCGGGCTCATGGTGACGTCGCCCTCGCGTGCATCGCGAAGCCGTGCCGCGGAGACATCTTCGCCTTCTTCGTCTTCTAACTCGTCCTCCTCTTCGTCCTCGTCGTCCTCGTCGACGCTCATGTCGACGTCTGACAGCGAAGATGCGCTGTCGTCGAGGTCGCGCAGACCATTTGCCTGACTCTGCAGGCCCGCGGGCGGGCGCACGGGAGGGTGCGGCGCAGCTGGGGAGGGGCCAAGTGGGTCTCTCGTGCTTGAGCTCTGATGTACCTGCTGATCGGCCGCGTCGGCCGGGGAGTCAAGGCGCATTCTCGAGCTGGAGGGCAAAGCTTGGCTGGAACGCGGACTGACATGGCGTGAAGACGGCGAAGGTGCGGTGACGGCGGTGTCGTCAGAGGCCGAGGAAGATGATGGAGGCTGTGGCCCGCGATCCAGGTCGACCATCGCCCGTCCCGCCACGCCACTGTCCAGCTGAGAAGGGCGCCGCGTGAAGAGCGAGGCCGTCGTGACCGGGGACGATGCCGGGTCGCCCACCGACAGGTAATACGAAGGCGGAACCGATGAGAGGGCCGCGGTGGGATTCGCGGTGGCAGCGGTGGTGGTGTTTGCGGTGGCGGGTGCAGAGGGTGCGAGGCCGGCGGACAGCCGGGCCATCGCAGGGGCTCGGTCGGGCCGCCCCGCGAGAGGGCAGCTCAAGGGCGAGGCGATGGGGGGCGCGTCGAAGGTAGAGGTGAAGGCAGCGGCGAGGACCGCTGCTTATGTACCGGGGCCGCGAGCGATCCCGACCTCACTGCAGGGCAGCGGCGACGGCAGCCGGCGCGGGCAACGAGGCGGAACTTGCACCGTGCGTGTCTGACCAGGGCGTGGGCAGCTGGTCCAGAGGGACGAGCGTGGTGCCTGCACGGCGATGGCAACGGTCGATTCGGCGTTTCGTCGGATGGCCCGATGGGGCGTGGGAGGCGCAACCTTCACTTGCTCAGGTTTCGGCTTGGCCGACGATAGTGTGGTGGCGGTGGTCGTGTTGGTGGTGGTAGTTGGGCGCGAGGCTATTTCGGCGCGGGCGTCTTCCGAGGTCGAAGTCGAGCCTGCCTGGATCAGCAGCTGCAAGGCAAGTTGGATGCAGCTCGGGCGCAGCCAGACTAGGCAGGCCAGACGGAGCGACCGATTCGGGCTGCTTCCGACTCCTGTCTGCCTAACTGGGCGACCGAGGAGCAGACGTGCGAGGCGGTGGCCTTTCGGATCGTGTCCGAGACCGCAGGAGGTAGGTGGGGGAAGCGGCCGGGGCGGGCGGAATGAACCCGCGGGCGCTGAACGCTAGCCAGAGTTTCTCGGACCGAGCAGGCGGCCGGGTCTGCCGATACGGAGTGGCCGTGCTGAACGCTGCGAATGGCGAGAGATCGAGCGGTGCGGGGGGGTGGCGAGCTGTGACAGTCCGGATGGGGGCCGGGACGAGGGATGGGGGGGCAGGACAGGGCAGGGGAGGGCCGGCTGGTCGCGTCGAGGGCGCGGCAGCTGGATGTCGTTCTTCGGCCTGGTCAGCCAGCCAGCCAGCCAGCGGAGCGGTCCCGGTGGAGGCAAGGCCCAATCGGCTGGCCTGCGCTGCCCGGCCTCGACGCCGCTCTCTGGCTGGCTCGGCCAGCCCCAGCCCCATCCCCAGCCCCAGCCCCAGCTCCAGCCTCAGCCTGCCTACACGCCACGCCCAGCCTACGCACCATATATGGACCTGTCTTCTCCATCGACGGCCTGCCCTCGTCGCTGCCCCGCCTCTCGCCACCATCTTGTCTCTCTCTCTCTAGTTTTCTCTCTTTTGCGCGCGCTCTCTGTCTCTCTGTCTCTCTCTCTCTCTCGTTGCATCGCACTCGGTTTCTCCCTCACGCCCGTCGTCCGACGACCATGAGCTCCCTGCCGGACGAGCCCTACTATCCGCCGGAGCTGCTCGGCGATCCTGTCCTCTTCGACTGGATCGCCATCAAAGACGCCCTCGGACGCATTGCCAGGGCCGCCGTCGGCGCCGTCCAGTCAGCAGTCTTCTGGCTGGTGCTGATCCAGGTCGATGCCGCCATCCTGCTTGCCAATCTCCTGCTGCCGTACCGGAGCGCACCTGTCCACGGTCGCGCTCACGGTGTCGTCGACGGCGACGGTGTGTCGCGACGTCGGCGCCGCGTCCATTACATCTCGCACCGCCGCAGCCGGGTGGCCGTGGGCGCCGGTGGGGCTGCGGCTGCGGCCGCGACCGGCAGCGAGATCGTGAGCCACTCGTTCTCTCCCCTGCAGCCGCCCCGCATCTGGCATGCGCCCTTCTCCTTCCTCCTGTGCCAGCTCGCCTTCTTCTTTGGCGCCACCGACGGCCGCGGCCCCGAGTGGCTCAGGTGGTGGTCCGCCTGGTCCGGTATCGGCTGGCGCGGCGATTGGGGGCTCGCCGACTGGCCAAAGGAGTGGGACCTTCGCAGCCCCTGCCCGCCGCTCAACGCCCTCGCCAACCACGGCATCCTGCCCCTCGACGGCCGCGGCATCCGTCCCCACCAGCTGGCCTCTGCCGTCATGCACACCTTCAACCTCTCTCCCACGCTCGCGCTGGCGCTCACGTGGACTGCAGAGCCGCTCTGGCGGCACCGCGGCGAGTTTGACCTGAGCGACCTGTGCGCCCACAACGTCGTCGAACGCGACGCCAGCCTGCTGCGTAAGTACCTACGGTCGTAAGCGGGCAACGCCTCGAAGCCGCCCGGCCGAGCCTCAGGCCTGCGGTCACCATCTGACGAGCCGAGCAACGGTCGCGTGTCCACCTCCTCCTCCCCGCCCGTGGACCGGCGGCGTGGCGATGGCAGGCCCGGACGTCAACTCGGTCGAGCAAAAGAAGGACGACCAGGCGCAGGAGCACTCGTGGCCGGGCTTGGTCGATGCGCTGCTGCCGACGTCCGAGAGCGAGTTGCTGCGAGAGGCCAAAGCGGCGGGCGCGCAAGCCGGCGGCTGGGACGGCCCCAAGGCCACTGCCTATCAAGTGCCGCACCTCAGCCTCGCCAACCTCGCCGACGCCATCGCTGCGCGCCGTCTGCAGTGCGCCGCCAGCGATGGTCAGTACAGCCTCCGCCTCGGTCAAAAGGTCCACGCCAGCTTCAAGACCGCCCTGGTGAGTCTTTGGCGTGGCCCAGGCGGTGGCTGCTGAGCTGCTCGTCGTCGCGATGTGGTGCTGGTCGCTCGCAGCACCTCGTTTTTGTCTGACACCGAGCATGACTGCGCACCTCTCTGTTCAGCTCCACGGCTTGCTCGGCGGCAAGATTAGCGACCTTCGCCGGTTCGTTGGCGGCACGCAGTACGTCGACGTGGACCTCGCCAGCAGCGACCAGGGTGCCCGCAGCGCCGAGGGCGAGGTCCAGTACCTGTCTGGCCTCGAGCACATCCCTTCGGGCTGGCAGCCTGCAAGCACGGCCTGCTTCGGAATGACGCTGCTCGAGGCCCTGTGGCGCGGCATCAAGGTCGAACTGGCCGTCGGCGACACGGCTGTGCCGCGCAAGGTCGGCTGGAAGTCGCCCGAGGACGTCTTGGGCGGCGGTCGGTCTAGCTCCCGCCGCCGCGATCGGGACATGGCTGGCTACAGCGTACCGGCCAAGCAGCGCCGCACCTGGCCACCGCGGCCGGTCGCCGTACAGGCCCAGGCGGAGACCGAGGCGGAAGCGCAGTTCCCGAGCAGCGAGAGCACGCTCGGCGGCGCTCCCTACGGACAGGCGGCGGGGGCGGCGGCGGCACCGGAACGGGAGCTCGAGAGGCCCAGGACCGTCAGCTTCGATGTCGGAGGCGCGTCGGAAGCGGTCGAGCCCGCTCAGCCGCAGTCTGCCGAGCCCTGACGGGCGGGAACAGCCAGGACCAGATCTGATGGGATGCCGGCAAAAGTGCAAAGCAGCAGGGCAACCAAGCGGCCAACGAGCTGCATTGAGCAACACGAGCACGACGGACCGGTCGAGCGAGCGCGCACGAAGCGTGGCCGACGCGCTTCGAGCAATCGTCAGCGCGAGTCGCGGGGACTTGCGCCGCAATGCAGTCGAGCTCCCCGCCCGACGTTCGCAGACCAGACCCGGCGGCGAGGACACGTGAATGTCAGGCATCTAAGGCGTCGAATGCGCAGGTGCTTTTGCAGGCGCTGACCCGAGAAGCGAGAAGAGAGACCGTGACGTGGAGGACATTGCAGAAGCATGCAGGGTGAGCCGCGGGATCGAGGATCGTGTGACGGGAGGGGCAAGAGGGCGAAGGCGACGACGGCGGGAGCGGGGGTCGAAGCTCAGTCGCTGTCGTCGAGCAGGCTCCGCGAGCTGCGCTGGGAAGAATACGAGGCCGACCTGGGCCCAAGACCGGGGCGCGCCCGCGGGCGAAGGGGGACTTTGGGTGCGGTCGTGGCCGTGCCGCTGCCGCTGCTGCTGGAGCCGGGGTGGAGTGTCGAGGCTGAGGCTGGGGTCGATGCAGCAGCGACGCTGGACGGTTTGACGGGGATGGGGGGTGGAGGCGGTTTGCCGGAAGCCGTGCTGCCCGTCGCCATCGTCATGGCAGTCGCGGTGGTGGCAGAGGGAGGCGCGCTAAAGGACGAGGCGGGTAGGCTTGCGGGACCGCTAAAGACTCGTCGTTCCGCCCCCGCCGACGCGTGGGCGGACGCCGCGGTTGCAGGCTTGGCGGGTGTCGATTCGGTGATGGCCGACGAATTCGCCTGGGCCGCGAGAAGCGACGAGGATGATGGCGACGACGACGAGATGTTGCGAGGTGGAGCCGCTGGTGCTGGTGCTGGTGGTGGCTTCCTCGCCGTATAGCCCCCTACCGCCTGGGGTCTGATTGCACCGCCACCGCTAGGGCTAGAGGTGCCGACATTCGGAGGTCGTCGGCGCCTCGTGGCCGAACTCGTCGATGGGCGGAACGGGTTGACGCTCGTCCATCCCGCCTCGCTCTCCGGCCCATCCTCACCATCCTCGTCGTCGTACTCGTCGTCGTCATCATCCTCGCCGTCGTCGTCGTCGAGCGAGTCAGTCCCGTCCGTGTCGTACTCTTCGCCCTCGGCCGGCGCAGCCTCGTTGCGATGGCGTCGACCGCCGTCCCACCAGTTCCAGTGCTCGTCGGAAGGATCTGGCACCTCGCCGTCCGTCTCGGCGTCGCTGCCCGTCCCATCGCTGCGGGCGAAACCGACTCCTTCGCCGCCGCCGCCGCCGCCGCCGCCACCGCCACCTCCATCGCCGGGCGAGATGCCGAGCTCGGCCCTTTTCCGCTCCATGAGCTCGCGCTTGATGGCATTCTTGTGCGCCTCATCAATGGTGCGCACCTGCACCTTGAACGACGAGTAGACGGGGCGGTGGTCGCTCGTCTTGAGCTCGGCGCGGTAGTAGCTCTGCTGCTCGACGCCGACGCCGCGGTAGAGGATGCGATCCGTCCAGGCGGGGATGCGCTGCTTCTCGGACGAGTCGTACGTCGTCGACCCGTTGTCGTACTTGTACGTCGGCGCAAACAGCAGCAGCCCTTCCTCGTAACCGGGAAACACGGCGCCGGCCTCGCGCGAGCGCGCCAGCTGGTCGCGCGGGTAGAGGGCGGCGAAATCCTCGCGGGCCGCCAGCGCCCGCACGGCGTCGTTGGCCAGGTCGATGCGGTAGTTGAAGTCGCCCAGCCACAGCACGACGTCGTGCGACGCGATGCTGCGCCCGCGCCCGAAGCTCAGCCCACGCGTAATGGTCCAGTAGTCGGCGTTGCGCTCCTCGTAGTTGGTGTGGCCCGCGGCAAAGTGGGCCGTGACGAGGCAGATGGACGTGTCGCACAGGTTGAGCCGGATGGCCACGCCGCCCTTGTTGCCGCTCATGCCCTTGAGGCCCGTCTTTTTGGTCGCCGCCTCGACCTGCCGGATGTCGTGCACCAGCGCCTCCTTGGCCAGCACAATGAGCGCCGTGCCCACCAGCTGCTCGCTCCGCAGCAGCACGTAGTCGCTCCGTTTCCGCGGTCGGCGCGACAGCGTGTCGACAAGCTTGGCCTCCCACTGCCGGATCTTGTCCGGATCCGTCATGAGGATCTGCTGCGGCGTCAGCTGGACAATCTCTTGGAAGCCGATGGCAAACAGGTCCGGCTCGTCGTCGTCGCCGCCGCCGCCCGGAAAGAGCCAGGGCAGCAGCGACTCGCCGGGCGGCTGGCCGTTGAGGTTGAACGTGCCGGCAAAGATCGACACGGTGCGGCTGCTCGAGTACTCGTCGATCCGCGCCGACAGCTCGGCCGAGACGCTGTCGACGATCGGGTCAAACACCGTCACGGGCCGCTGGTCGGCCATGTTGCCAAGCAGCGCGTCGATGACGTTCTGCTTGCCCTTGTCCTGGAAGTTGTTGATGTACATCCTGCCGGCGCTCTTGGCGGCGTCGCTGAGCAGGCCGCCGAGCGTCTTTTTGCCGCTGCGGGTGAAGCTCGTGTTGAGCGCGCCCGTGCCGGCGTAGATCTTGGAGAGGGCGTCGCCGTTTTCGGCCCACAGCACGCGGTGGTGCGTCCAGAGCGGGTGACCCGGCGAGGCGAAAGGCTCAAAGAAGCCGCGGCGCGCGGCGGCCGCCTCGACAAACGACTCGAGCGTCGACTGCGACAGCATGTCCTGGACCACGTTGGTGCGGTCGAGGCAGTCGAGGCAGTTGGTGCGGAAGACGCCGCGCTGCCGCTTGCGCAGCCTGCCCGCCTTGGCGTCGTAGACCGTGTAGCCAAACGCCTTGCGCTTGAGCTGGACCGGGCCCAGGAAGCGCAGCTCGCTGCGCACACCGTCCAGGCCGCCCGTCGTCCGCGAGACGGTGTGGAAGTCGAAGTTAGTGAGGCCGATCCGCTCTCCGATGTCGTCGCCGTTGCCGTCGTCGGTGGAGTAGCGCTGGTTGTCGTCCTCGTCCTCGTCGTCACCGCCGCCGCCGCCGCCGCCGCTGTAGCCTTCGCCTTTCGCGCCCTGGCCACCGCTCGGCACGCCCTCGTCGGCGGGCAGCACCGCCAGCGACTCGGCCGAGCTGTGGCGGATGTGCTCGGCGTAGGCGGCGCTGAGCACCGTCTCGGCGTCGCGCGTGCCCAGCAGGTTGACGGCGTGCACCTGCGAGTAGTGCGAGATGAGGTCGGCAAAGTGGCGGTCAAAGGCGGGCTGGGATGCGACGCGGGAGCGGGTGACCTGGATGCGGGCGTTGAAGGCCTGCAGGCCCTGCTGCTCCCAGAAGAGCGGCACCGAGCCGCGCACCTGGTCGTAGCTGAAGACGGCGTCGTCGGTGCTGAAGAGGGTCTCGGACTCGACAAAGTTGGCAACGTTGCCGTCGTCGTCGACGCCGCGCGTGTTGAAGCGCGTCCCGGCGCGCTTCCAGCTGAGGCGGCTGATGACGGCGAGGGAGCAGGTGGCGCGTTGCCGTTGCGCGCCTGTCGCTGGCAACAGGGACGACGACGACGAAGACGTCGTCGACGAGGGGATGGCCGAGGGCGGGCCGGAGGGAGCTGCGCCGGCCATGTCGTATACGCCGACGAAGCCCTGTATTGCAAGGAGGAGGAAGCTGTGGGCATCGAGCCTGGCGCGGTCGGGGGCCTCGAGGCGATGTCGAAAGTCGATGAGCGGCTGGATCATGTAGCTGTTCCACACGAAGCGGCCGTCGTAGCGCGAGATGTCGTGCTGCTGCTGCTGCTGCTGCTGCGGGCGCACCCGAGGGTTGCGGGGAGCGGCGTGGCGCAGCCTCTGGTCGAGGCGGGTGGAGATGTCAAAGGCGCCGCCCTTTGCAAAGTAGAAGGTGCCCGTGCCGAGGAGCTTCTTGAGGCTGGCGCAGGGGTGCTCGTACACGCTGGGCTGGGTGACGGCGGCGTCGTTGGGTGGGCCGATGGCGTCGTAGGGGTCGAGGCCGGCCTGCGGGTGGCTCTCGGAGATGATGGTGTCGTCCCAGGTGGAGCGGTTGACGCAGAAGAAGGCGACCGATGTGATGCGCATCACGGCCTCCCCGGGGCGTATGGAGCCGACGTCGACGGCAGAGGTGACGACGGCGACAAAGAGGTCAGGGCCGACATTGATGAGGCCGAGGCAGCCGGCAATGGGGCGCGAGGTGAGCTTCTGCAGTGCGAAGCCGTCCAGGTCGCGATCCTTGACCACTTCGACGACGGCGCGGGAGGCCGACGACGACGACGACGACGACGAAGGTGGTGCGCCGGCGTCGAAATCGGAAGAGGGATGGGCTGACGAGGCAGGCGTGAGGGCGGATGCCTGAGACGAGACGAGGATGGCCGTAGTGGTGCCACCGCCGCCGCCGCCGCTAGGGCTGGATTGAGGACCATGTGCGACTAAGGCGATGACGCGAGGGGCGTCCTGAAGGTAGACGTGCATCGCCGTGGCGGTCGCGATGGCGCTGGCGGTCGATATCGAGGTCGAGGTCGGGTAAGAGGGTCTGAACGTGACTGTGGGGGAAAGGCAAGCAAGCCAAAGAAAGGCCCATCAATGCGTGGGCTGCTTTGGCTGCCAGGCAACAGGTGAGCCGTGCGCGCGGCACAGCCTCTCTGCTCCGCCGCCGCTGCCGCCGCCTTCGGGCGATACATACATCGACCGACCTGCTACCTCCACCTGGCCTGCCTCTCGACCTCTTTTGCAACTGGAGGAGTG
Source organism: Pseudozyma flocculosa PF-1 (assembly GCF_000417875.1). Lineage (NCBI taxonomy): Eukaryota > Fungi > Basidiomycota > Ustilaginomycetes > Ustilaginales > Ustilaginaceae > Pseudozyma > Pseudozyma flocculosa. The sequence continues at coordinate 872,478 of NW_006920873.1, forward strand.
GATGGGGCGAGTCTTGATCTGCCATGTGTGGCAGCCTTGATTCAATGCTTGCATCAATTGACATCGGCCCAGGCTGGTGCCAACGGCTCCGAGGCCCGCGGTGCCTTTTCGCCGACTTCCGAGACTTCCACTACGGTATTTCCGCCTCGCGCGCGCGCGCTTTCCCTCCTGCCAGCACACCACCACCTCTCCGATCCCGCGTCCTTTTGACTTTGTCACCGGACCACCTTGTGCCAGCGCATAGGTGCGTCGACCACCCGCCCGGATCTCTTTGTCTGCTGGGCGCGCTCCCATCGTGGGTCCTGACTCGCCCGTGTGGGCACTGACTCGCCCGTGTGGGCACTGACTCGCCCGTGTGGGCACGAGCGAGCAACGGAAGAGCCGGTTGCAAGGTCGAGACGTTGCACAGCCTTCTGCGCACTGCGAGCGCACCGCCGTACGCTGCTACTACTGTACTGACCTATCAAACGCTCGATCTGTTTGCGCTGCATGTACTATGCACACCGTACCGTATCTGCTACTTGCTGCGCAGCGCCGGTGCGCCAGATGGCGGCAGGCTACCGCGCGGACCGTGCTCGCGACGAGATGGTACGGCAGGTTTCGGCACCCGCCTGCTCCATTCAACTGTCTCGTTTGCGTATTCACTGTCAAGCAGCCCGCACGCCCGAGGCGCCTGCTCAAAGGGACCGGCTCCAGACAAAGGAGGCATTCACCAATGGAGCACCTGAGACCGCTCCCTTCTGTGCTGCAGGTGGCCCTGTACCCTCGAGCCCCCTCCCCGGCGCCCCTTGTCGTTTCTTCGATGATGGTGGCGGCTGCAGCGGCTGGTTTCAATGACAATGAGGACGGCTCCGCAGCAGCGGCCTCGTTCCAGTCCAATAGGGGCAGAAGTCGCGCTGTGCTGTGCTACAGCACGCACGCCGCGCCGTGCCGTGCCGTGCCGAGGCTGCTGATGGCCATTTCCTAGACAGAAGAGCTGACTGTTTGGCGGCCGCCCTGCCTTCCGCCCAGCGAGCAGCGGGTGGATAAAGTGGCGCAGACGACACCGTAATAGGCGCTCAGTCCTCGGCCGACCTTTTGTGCTCGATGCCGCACAGGGCGTGACGGTGCCGCATCGGCCTGGGTGCGCTGGTCATTCACAGCTGAGTGTCCACCGGCAAAGGTCGACAAAAGGGGGCCAAGAGGATCGGCCGTACAGGGCGCCAGTGGATACATGGCAAAGTTGCCGTAGTGTGGCGGCCTGATCGTATGTCGTCGACGATGCGCTTCGCCGCTGCCAAGGGACCGATGCCGTATCGTCGAAGGACGAGGGGCCCGACCGGGAGCTAACCAACTACCTCAGCGTCATCCTGTGGGTCGAGCGGGCAGGAGTCAAGACTCGCAAGGAGAGGATCAAGAGTCGGCCCGACGTCCTGTCGCAAAAAAGTGCCCGGCCACGTCAAAAGTCGTCGCCGTCGCCGTTACCGGTACGTACGTACATCGCAGCCTCCCGCGTCACCGCAAGCTCCCAGCAGAGGTCCTAGCCAGGATCAAGGTTCGAGATTGCCTCTCGACGCCGTCGCCTCTGTCTGTCACCTTTAGGCGCGCGCGCTCGTGCCGTCGCCGCCTTCGCTCATTGGCGCTCGGCGCAACGACATCACGCTCTGCGGCCGGTACGTGCAGGACGGAAGAGATCCTCCGCCAAATGTCGGTGTTGACGGCAGGTGGTTTTGACGGCAGGTGGAGTTGGTCGTGATCGTGCACAGATGTACGTTCGTTGTTTGGGTACCGGAGTGACACACCTGGCGTCGCCGCCGGCCGAGAGCTGATGTGCTGGATATTGCTGCTGAAAGCGAGAGCCGCTGCACCTTCTGCCAGGTACGGCTACCCTGCGCCGCTTCTCCTTGACCCTAGGGGACCGTCCGCTGTCCGGAGGAGACGGCCTGGGAGATCTACACAAACGTAGGTACTCGTACCTACAGGTACGATGGCCTGCCGCCTGGGCATCGCCTACGGGCCTAGAGCCTCAAGCGGACGGGCTGTCCGGGATCATGCGAAAAGAGGGTCTGCCTGGCCCGGGGTGGTAGGGTGCAGCGGGCGTGTGTGCGACGTGCGAGCCCCGCTCCGCTACGAAAGGGGGGGGGGGGGGGGGCCGCCGTCGGGCCTTGCTTGTCTCAGCTGCTTGCCTGCTTGGCTTGTTTTCTTGCTTGCTTGTTCGATGGAATGGCAGGCAGGCAGGCAGGCAGGCATGCGGCCAGGCTCCGGATATGCGGCGACCCAGTTTCGGCCAGGCCTGCCGACCTACGTGCCCCCCTGCAAGAGCATACTGCCAGGCCAGGCCAGGCCTATGCGGACGTATCGTCGTCGCGTTCTGCCCGATCCTCGGCGTTAACCCCCCATGGCCGACGCCACCCTCCCCGCGAAGACGACGGCGGCGATGGCGACAACGAAAAAGGTTGTTCGACGCGACCATGCCGGGCGCGACCGGATCCTGGCCAATTCTTGAACACCGAAGCCGCCGCCGCCGCCACCACCAATGCGCCTGTGAGTGAGTAGTATCCTTCGATCGCCAGGCGGAAGGCACCCATACGCACGCCTAGAACCCCATCGATGGAGCGCCGGCCGGAACCCCAGCGATCGCTAGCTGAGCGATGAACGGTCGCGATCGATCCCCGAGCGCACTACTGGGCCCGCCGGGCCTGGCCTGTGGATGGTTGCCAAGCAGTCAGAGCGCCCGCACCTGCTCCGATTGTCCTACCGGTACCCGTCGCCCCCTGCCCCTCTAGGCTGCTGCTGGCTGGCGGACGGGCGGGCCAAGCAAGTTAAGGTCGAGGCCGGGGTCGAGGCCACAAATCCACAAATACCCGAGGCTCGGGTTGGTGGGGTCTTCGCGGGAGCGGATTCGAGTCCGGCTCCCGGTGCCCGGTGACGTCCCGTTGGCGAGCGGCGCCTGTCATACGGACATGTGCGGTCGGCGGAGTGCTACGCTCCCTCCTGGCCCCTCGCAGGGCATGCACCCGCGCCCCTACCTACGGCCTCTCGACGTCCAGGCCACGGACCTAACCCGCTACCTCGCCTCGTCGGCAAACTCTCCAGTCGCACCTTCACGGCGCTGCCAATCGACAAGTCCACAGGAGATGATGAGATGGTGCACGGCGTGGGAGGGACCTGCGGTGCGGTGCGGTGCGCCGCTGCGTCGCGGCTGCCGGCCGCGCCCTAAAAAGTCGGAATGCCGAAAACAGGAACGGCGCACGTAGCGAGCCCGTCGACCCGTGCCGGACTCGAACACGCACCCAAGACCGCCAAGCTCTGGCGGGCTCCCCGATCGATGCCAAGTCAGATTTTTTGAAGAGAGAGAAAAAAAATCGGCCGGCCCTGGACGTGCCAAGGCCTCTCTGCGAAGCTCTGCGCTGCGCTGGGCGCTGACGTCGGGTCGCCACGGCGCGTCCGCCGCACGCTCCCTCGCTCGCTCGCGTCCAGCCCAGCCCAGCCCGGCCTCTTGGCTTCTCCATCTTCCGCCTCCACCAGCAGAAACCAGCAGGCTGCGCCAGGCGCTGCATCATGGGAACATCCCCACTCATCATCAACCTCGGCATCGCATCATCACCACCACCATCGTCGGGCTCTGACTGGCTGGCTTCTCAGCAGTCGTCGTTTGTTCCACCGTACCCTGCCTGGATCGATCCGCCGTCATCGTCGTCGCCGTCGCCGTCGCCGCCATCGCCACCGCCGCGTCCGCTGCGTCCGCCGCAGTCGGGCCGGCGAGAGGGCAGTCGAGCAGGCCAGGCACACAGGCGGGCATCGGAGCGCACGTGTGGTCCGGAGATCTTTCGGCAAATCTACGTACGTCTCGGGGACCCGTGGGTTGCCTCCCGGCCCAACGAGCGGCGCGGGCAGGCGTGGCAGTCAGGTACAGTACGCTGCCTTGGAGCGAGGTCGGCTACTGCCGGCGCTAAACGAGCCACCAGCCACACTGGCGCCACGTCCTCGCTCTCCAAGCAGCATGCGCCCGGCGCCGGCGACGGGCACGAGGATGCAGGCCGAGATCGACTCGTGCGATGGGCTGGTCGGTCGACACGTACATACGATCATGCTACCCCCGCTGTGGCGCGCCGCCGCGGACGCTAATGATTGACCGCCGATCCTCGTCCCTGCCCGGCAAAAGGCACGGGCGTCGCACGTTAAAAGCGCAAGCGCGTTTAGCAGACAAGGCCTGCCGGCGACTTTGCCGCGCTCTAGAAAAGGGAAGGCGCCAAGGAAGAAGCTGCTGCACACAATCACGGCCTTGAGTACGGGCCGGGTGCTCTGGAGCCGCTTGGCAGGCCCACTGTACCACTGTGCTCTGGAAGACCAAGCCGCATAGATTCAGCCGTCGTCGCTTTGTCCTGCCATTCGGTAAGTGTCCGGCTACCCTGTGTGCAAGGACAGCAGGCAAAAAAGAGCCGAAACAGGCCGGCTGCGCTGGTTTCTCATTCTCTCTCATCTTCGCCCATCGCCTGAGACAACAACCAATCATCCCGCCTTCTCCCAGGCGGATTGAGCAGGCAGGCGGGTGTCGTTTTGGGTCCGACGACGGCTGAATGCCGGGCTGCGCATGCCCGTCGAGTTGAGCAGTCCGGGTGTGGTAGATGGCTCCGATTCGACCTACCGAAGGACATCCCGAACACACCGGCTGTGCTTGCTTCGAGGAGAGGATTCATCCGAGACAGGTCAGTCGAAGATGATTGACCCGGACCGACGACGACGATGCCAGGCGAAGAGGGGGAAAGGACGACGCTCACCTGGCTGCTCTTGGCGCCACCGACCCGAGGACCGTCTGGCGCGGCGAAACGGGAAGGCTATCGTGGCTTCGTGCAGTTCTCACAAGGCCGAGCTCGAGCCACCTTCGCGGGCGCGGGAAGGAGGTGGCGGGCGGCATGGTGGACGCCAAGGTCCAGGCTACTGTAGCGGTCCTCCGAAGCCCAAGATCAGACCCCGCCCGAACCAGCGCAGGCCCAGGCAGCAAAGCGCCAGTACCTCGCCCACCGGTACGTCCTGCCCCGTGTGGTCCGCAGCGAGTCTGCAGCGGGAATCAGGGAATCAGGGACCAGAAACGAGGGACCACGTTCGAGGAATGCCCGGCTCTCCAAGCTGTGGCGAGACTTGGAGAATTCCTCGCGGCGGTCCCTTCGCGCCTGCTTGGCCGAGACCATTCGAGGCGTCTACATGTGCAATGGCGCCGGGAACGGAGACCAAAGACGAGCGCACAAAGGACGAACGCGGCGCACCAAAGGTGACGGCCGGCAGGTAAGCAAACAGATGTGTTTCTCTGTCATTCGCTGGGTCGGTCGCTTGATCCGATACGGACGGGCGGGCGGGCGGGCCGACGGGGTTGACAGACAAGACGAAGGGATACCGCCGCGCTTGCTTCGGCGAGGGACAGAGGCTAGGGCCCGTCGGACCCTCGCTTCTCTCTGCTGGCCTCGTCTTTGCCGTCACCCCGCCAGCGCAACCTCTGCGCTTCGCACGACTCTCCTCGACCCTGCTCTCCCTTTTGCCCGCCGCCTGCTCTGGCAGCTAGCCTGTTACATACCACCCTGACGCAGCGCCGGATTTTAGAGCCTCTTTTCGCGGCAGCCTATCCGGTCTCACGCTCTAGCCTGACTCTGGCGCTTCCGCCTGGCCGTCAGGAGCCTATTTCGGGAAGAGTTTCCGGCCCATCACATGTCTCGACGCCGTCGCCGCCGCCGCCGCGCCCGACGCCGTACAGGCAGATGCACAGTAGTGCCGTACAGGTGTGTACGCAGCTGACTTGCCCTTTGGCTGCTTTTGCCGCTGCCGACGCCTCCACGTTGTCACGCACGCAAACGAGACCTACGGATGAAAGGGACGTACGTACGCTACTTCAGAGTAGGCTGACCCGGGTCGACGTCGACGGCGGCAGATCGCCGCCCTGCTGTGCCTAGCCCAGCCTCTGGCTTTGTTCGCCCTTTCACCATGGGCCGCTCGCTCGGGCACCCTCCGAGCGGCGTACCATGTCGGTGGCTCCTCGCCCAGAGCACGGCGCAGGGTTGGCCTGCCTGCAGCCCAGAAAAGACAAAGGTCACGTACAGAGTAAGTACAATGCGTTCGCCGGGCGCTCGCTCCTGATGAGGTGCAGCTGCTGGCCGATGCACGGCAGAGAAGCGCAAGTGGACGGTCAGGTACGGTGTGCACGACCGGCTACTGGCGCACCGATCGGCCTCGCCGACGCTTCGATGCGTCTCTCCGCTGCGCTGCGGCGGCGGAGTACCGCCACGTTGCCAGCCAGCCAGCGATTAGAGGTGGCGCGGCGTGGACAGCGCTGCGTTGCCAGCAGGCTACTCGGATGCACCGGTGTGCGGGCGAGGGATCACCTGCGCTGCGTGCAGCAGCCGTAAATGGAGCCATGGACCCGTGGACCCATGATGGACCCGCCGAGGACTCGCCCAAGCACGCACGCACGCCCCGTTCGCCCCGGCGCTCCGGGTTGCTCCGACACCAGGTGTCCGACGAGGCCGAGGACTGGCCTCGATATTGCGCGTTGCTGGGAGGAGCTTCATCCTGGAGGCATTCGAAGGCGTAGGGTCGGTCCGACGTCGGCGAGGCCGGTGGGGCCATCGGCATCGGCGTCGGGATCGGCGCGGCTCCGCAGTGTGCGTAGCGTTGCTTCAGCCTCTACCGCGATCTGGATTCGGGAGCCTAGCCGGCTGAGCCTGGTCTTGACACTAGTACGTTACTCTGCAAACCAAGTTAGCAAGCCAAGCGAAGCCGACAGGGCGGAGGGCAAAACAAGGGGGATGGGGGATCGGGACGGTGGGTCAAGGAGGTCACAGAACGGGCAAACGAAGCCGGACCCCCTGCGTGACGCTCGTCCTCCTGGCAGGCACTGTATGTACGCACAGCACGAGGCTAGGGTGTCGGCTGCGGTGTGCCGGAACTTCTCCGTGGATCTCACACGACGGCGGTGAGATCGGCGGCCGTCGTCGCCTCGAGCTCTCCGCGCCGGCCGTCCAGCCGACAGCACCTACCGCTCGTCCAGGATCGGGCTAGGCGAGCTGGGTCAGACAGCTGGCAGATGTCGAGGTCGTTGTCCGTCGGACCGACCGACCCACCGACCCTGGGCGACAGGCATGCACACCCTACCCCGCCCGGGTGTCGACCCTCCTCCCTCGCCCAGATTTCCGTCGCGTCTCCTGTCGTGAATTTTTATTTTATTTTTATTTTCGTGTCGGGCGGGCGGGGGGCGCGCCACCCAACCGGTGTCAGCGCGCCCGTCGCGGCGGACGACCGTCAGCGGCTTGGCCAGATGGGCGCGCGTCGGCCTGTCCGGGAGCAGGCCGGGCAGCAGGCTAGAAGGCAGGGCGGCCGGACGATCCACGAAGCCGACCCAGGCTCGTCTCTGTCTTCGATTTGCATCCGTTTGTGGCCTTGACCGTACGTCGTCTTCTTTCTCCTGCATGCCTTGCCTTGCCTCGCCTTCCTGCTTTGCTCCGCTCGCCCGTCCGCCCGGCTGCCCGCTCGTTGTTGGAACCATCAAGCAGATCGATCCTTTGGCCCTTGGACACCGCGCCCCGCCCCGCTTCTTCTCTCGCCCTAGCCTTGACTCTTGCTCGTCTGCTGTCGGTTTCCCTGCCTGCTGGCACCACGTCCGGGGCCCGGGCCTCGTCCACCACCAAGCGCCCCGCCGGCGGACGTACGTTGCTCGATCTATTGGCGCAGGGGCAAGAGGGCATGTCAGCCAAGGCCCGCTTCCGGGCGCAGCCCAACTCAGCCCGGGCCAATGGCCCCGCTAAATCTTGCCCGGATGATTGTCGAGCGGGAATCCAGCCAGAGCAGCCTCGAGCTCGCTCGTCGCGATCCTGGATGCACGCAGGCGGCCCAAACGGCGGCGGGCCCGCGGCCCCAGCGCAGACTTCATTCGCCTGCTCGGCCCGTCCGTTGGCCCTCTCGTCCTTCCGCAGCCTAGCCTGACCCGCCTCTACCGGCCTAGCCTGTGCCAGCAGCGGCAGTACCGGAGAACAGCAGCATGCCAGCATGGTGCGGGCCGGCTAGGCGGCGTCAGGCCAGATCACAGGTGGGCGAGTTGCTTTCGCCCTTTTCCCATGTCCGGCTCTTGCTTGACACGACGTCGACGAGCAGGCAGGCGCGCGCTGCCCGCTGTGTACCGCCGTGGGCACGCAGGCAAAATGCGGTCCAGGAAACAAGGCAGGCAGGCAGGCAGGCAGGCAGGCAGGGCTGGCCTCGCATCCCGCCCGCTCTGGTTGAACACCCGGTAGCTACAACTTCTAGCGCGGAAACGGCATCGGCTCACGGCGTCAAGGGACCGTCAGACCGACGCCGGAGGCCCGGCTAGGAGGGCGAAATAAATCCAAAGGACTCCCTCGAGGGAGGGGACCCGGGCCCGGGTCGGCTGTCCGGCGAGATAGCGGTGCGGTGGGTGCGCTCGCGGTTGCGGGTGCGGCGTGGCGCGGCGTGGCGCGGCGAGGTGTGGGTGCATCCCAGGCTGCCTTTGCTGGCTGACCCGTCTGGTCTCGTCTCGTCTCGTCTCGTCTCGCCTCGTCTCCCGCTGCCACCCATCGTCGCTCCCGTCGTCTTCCTGTAGCCTCCGCCCCGTCGCCGCCCTCTTCTCCTCCATCCGCCGCCCACGGATCGCGCATTCTCTCCGACCCCTCCTCGCTCCGTTCCGCGCCCTGGACATCGAGCGAGCGAGCGAGCGACCAACCAACCGACCGACCGACCGACCGACCGACCGACCGAACGTCCGCCCGAACGTCCGCCCTCTGACCCACTTCGACCGAGCTTGGACCTGGCAGACGAGCCTCGCCCTTGCCCGCTCGCTCGCTCTTCGACACCTTGCTTGGCTCCCGCCTCCATTGTTCCCGCTGTACGGTATCACCTGCCACCGACCCGTTCCAGGTGTGCTGCCCGTCCCCTCGCCTCCTTCTGCCTCTCTGCTCGCTCGTCCGTCTTGTTACCGCAGAACCGGCCCACCCGCCTTTCCGATTGGCCTGCATTGGGCTCCCAGCTACCGGTAGCTGCCTGCCTACCTTCCTTCCTACCTACCTACCTACCCGGCTGCCCTGCCCGCCTTTCCATTCCTTTGTGCTCTGGCACTGCACCACCGCCGGCCGACCCCGGTAGTCTCGCCCTTTGGACCCGGCCCCCCTCTGCCCTGCCCCTCCCCCTTCAGCCGCGCTTTTGTCTCTCCCATACCGACGCACGCTGCTGCTGCTCCTGCTGCTGCCGTGTTTGCTTGCGGCTGCTTTGGTTCTGCCAGCTCTTCTGCTCTACGCCTCTCATCCGCCCACTGCTGGGCGGCCCTTGGCAGGCCCACCTACCTTGGCTCCCATTGTCAGATGGCGCTCGAGATCCCAGCACAATCCAGCAACCCATCCTCTTGCCTCAAAAGATACCGCTCTATCGAACCCCATTCTTCCCTGGGCCACCGCCGTTCCTGCCCAGTCGACTTGCACCCCACCGCCATCCACGCCGATAGCCCCTCTGCCCCCCGACAATGTCGCCTTTGGCCTGCCAGCGCATCTCGTCGCACAGCTTTGCCTAAAACCAGACCAACCAAACCACCTTGCATCGCCCATTGCCCTCGTTCTCTACCTCGACCTCTGCCCCGACCTCGACGCTCTGTGCCAGCTCACAAAGAGGCCACCTACAAAAGCCTCAAAAGCCTCGTTACGGAAGCGTCCACACCGAAGCCTCGCCGCTCTTTGTCCGGCCACACCCTTTCACCGCTCGTCGTCGCGGCACTGCCATCACCCGATCGGCTCTCCTATCGACGCCGCCGCCGTCGGTCCTGCCCCTGCACCTGCGGTTGCTACAGCTGCTTCGGCCGCCACGGCTGCTACCGCTCCGGCTGCATTACGGCCACCGCTCATTCGCTCCGTCGCGCCGCTCCCGCCTACTCTCGCGTCGACAGTATTCCGGCGTCCCTTTGGCGGACGGACAAGCGCGGCAGCCCAGCCGCATCCACCTCTGCATCGCCGGCACCGCTGCCGCACACTCGGAGGCTGCGCGAGCCATCCGACGGCCCGAGCTCAGCGCGGAGCCGCGGCACAGAACCGCGCTCGGTCGCGTCTCGAGATCGTCAGCCGGACCCGGCATCCTCGGCCAGCTCGCCCTGGCGCTTGATTCGGCTGCATCGGCCTCGAGGTGCTCGTAGGGCCATCGATCTTATCCGACGTCGTCTGTGGCGATCACCGACCGACGACATCGCGCCGCGGCTATCTCCTGTCCCTGCCGCCTGCAACCGCAGCAGCGACGACGACGACGACGACGACGACGACGACGACTGGAGATCGCTACCCTCGTCCAAGTATCTGATATGGAAGTGCTGCCCTCGATCAACTGGAGGTGAGCATCGCCGAATACGAGCCCGTCGACGTACGACGCGACGATGCGGGTCGGCAGCCACGTCGGCGCCGCGCCGCATTGCCATATCGACACGCCCGGCAGGGGTGCAGGCATCGACAGGGTCCACGACCTCCCCTCGCGTGCCGGACCAGCAGCCCCTTGGCTTGGCATCGCTAAGAACGACGTCCGCTAACCCGCTTTGCTCTGCCACCCGTCTTGTCGTGCACTCTGCCTCGTGCTCTGTCGGACTCCCGCCGGTGCCTCGTCGTGCTCCTCCTCCTTTTCGCTGCGCCTCGATCGTGACGCGTCCAGTTCCAACGGCGCATCCTTTGATCCGGCTTCCGGTGAGTCGAGGGCACCTGACCCTCTCCTCCATCTCTTTGACAGGCTCGGTCTCGATTGCGGCCCATTCCGTCCCCAAGACACCCTACATGGATGAAAGGCCAGGCCAGCTGACGCCCGAGGAGCTCCCTCGCTATTGCTTTTCCTCCTCAACCCCCTCGTCGAAACAGCCGCCTGCTATCCGCCGGCCACCGCCTTTGCCCATTTCGGCGGCGATCGGCAGCCGAGAGCCGTTCCAGGACACTCTGCGTCCGGCAACGCTCTGCCGCGGGTGCCGCTGCCTAGTATGAGCGGTCCCGGCCATGGCCACTACTCCAACTACGACCAGATCCCGGGGGACCGGCCCCTGCTCCCCTCGACCCGGGATGAGCTCGGCTCGATGCCGCCGCTCGATGCTCACGGCGGCTACCTGGGCCGTCCGGGCTACCTGCACCGCTACCACGCCGCCGAGCCGGCCCTGCACGCGTCTGGCTACATGGCCAGCCACTCGGCCCAGCTGCTCGATTCCAGGGTCGGCCAGCTTCAGGAGCAGCAGCACGCGCAGCAGCACCAGCATCAGCAGCACCAGCACCCGCACCAGCACCCGCAACAGCACCAGCAACAGCACCAGCAACAGCACCAGCACCAGCAGCACCAGCACCCGCACCAGCAAGCCCAGCACCATCAGCAACAGCAGCAGCAGCCATTGCCTCCGCCACCGCCGCCGCCGCCGCAACAACAACAGCAGCAGCAGCAGCCCGAGCAGCGCACGCCACGCCCACCCAACGCATGGATCCTCTACCGCTCGCAAAAGTTCCGCGAGCTGCAGCAGACAAAAGACCCGCAGGCGCGCTCGGCGAGCACGGGCAAGTCCAAATCGCAGGCCGAGATCTCGCGCATCATCTCGACCATGTGGCAGAGCGAGACGCCCGAGGTGAGGCGCGAGTTTGAGGCGCTGGCCGACGAAAAGAAGCTCGAGCACCAGCGCCTCTACCCGACCTACCGCTACCGCCCGCGCAAGCGCGTCAAGGACAACGGCAACCACAACAGCCGCTCGACGCTGCAGAGCCAGTCGGCATCCAGCGCCGCAGCGTCAGGCTCGCAGCAGGCGGCGGGCGCATCCCAAGGGTCGCACCGCATCGACAGCCTCGGGCGCCAGGCGGCGCGGCCGTATCAGTTTGCGCCCTACGACGTTCCCTCGAGGGACCCTCTGGCCAGGCAGGGCCAGCAGAGCTTCCGGAGGCTAGACTCTTCGCTCCTCGCGCCGCCGCTCACGGCCTCGGAAATTGGTGGCTGGGACAAGCGCAAGGCGACCGACGACATGCTTCGGAGGTCGGGCCACACCTTTGGCCAAGGTGGCGGGGAGCTGAGCTCGGAGCTCGGCGTCGGGCTCGTCGGCGGCTCCGGCACGTTTTCCTCGCCCGCCGTGCCATCGCAGCACCACCCGGCGCGGCTCTCGAACCCGGCGGGCCACCTGAGCAGCTCGCCGATGCCGTCCAACTACCTCCGCACCTCGAACGTCGACGGCGGTGGTGGCGGGGCGCACGGGTCCTTTGCCTATCCGCCACAGCACGCAGCGACGAGCGGCTCGCAGCATGGCCTGGTCGGATGGCAGGGCGAGGCGGCGTCGATGTCGCTGGGAGGCGACATGCAGCGCGACTTCCAGACGCCGTCTTCCCACTACTCGTCGTTTTCAGACGGCGACAGCGCCAAGGGCCGCAACAACGGCGGCGGCAGTGGCATGTTTTCGCGGGTCGACAGCGCCCGCACCTCGCCCTCGATGCACCTCGCGGGAATGCCGCAGGGCCACAGCGGCGGCAATGGCGGTGGCGGTGTTGGTGTCGGCGGCGCGGGAGAAGCCATCGCCGGACGATCTGGGCCTATCTTCAGCCCGGGCGACGGTCAGCACCAGCAGCTGCAGCCGACGAGCCACGACTACCACTCGGGCCACTCGCACCATGCCCACCAGCGCAACGCGTCGCGCGGCGCCGGGACGATGCAGGCTTCGGCGCTGCACGATGGCGGCCAGTTCCGCTACGGCGCGTCGTCGTCTTCGTCGACGTCGTCTGCCTCGAGCTTCATTTTCCACCAGCTGCCCTCGGACATCGGTGGTGGTGGTGGTGGTGGTGGTGGCGGCGGAGGCGGCGGCGGCGCTAGCGGCGGCGGCAGTGGAGGCTACGCTGCGGGATCGGCATCGGGGCTGGGGCAGGCGTACGAGGCCAACGGTCTGATGGGACGGAGCGACGACGACGTCAAGTCTTACCAGCAGGACGGCATCGACACCGCCGCGCAGCAGCAGCAGCAGCAGCAGCAGCAAAGCAGTCGTCGGGCGTTCTTCTTCAACGGCAGCAGCGGCGGTGGTGGTGCCAGCGGCAACCCCGGCAACAGCGGCAGCAGCCACGTGTCCTGAGGGGCCGAGGCCGCCCGTTGCGTTGCGCCAACCTCGAGCCGGCGCACCGATCGGCTGGATCCCGGTCGGTGGACCGCTGGGCATGATCGCAGGCCTGGCCCGGTGTGGCCTTGATCCCGTGCCCGGATGCCCCATTTTCCTCGTCGCCCGCCCGCTCGCTCTAATCGGCGTGGCTTCGCAGCGAGCGGCGCACCTATCGCGCTTATGCCCTCGCTCCCGTCGTCATCCCGATCTAACTTATACGAGAGAGGCCCGCCCTCGCCGTCGTGGTTCTGTAGCTGTCCCTCCCGTCACATTGCAAAGAATTCCAAGGTGCTCCCTGTGTTTGCATGTCCAGCCCGTGCCTGGCGGTGGCTGCAGCGATGATTGGTGGTGGCAGGAGGTGGTGGTTGGCAGAGGATGAAGACGAGGTCGAGGTGGCGGCGATGGTGGGTGCAGCGAGAAGAGGGTGGTCACGGCCGAGAGCGGGTCGAGTTAGCCTGGCGGGGCCGGGCTGGCGAGGTGAGGGCAGCAGGGCAGGCAGGTCAGCACGGGCCGCCTGCGGGCCTGGCCTGGCTGCTCCACTTCTCTCGACAGAGGCGGCGGCGGCATCAGCAAGCCTGCGAGCCTTTCTCTTTCCGCCACCACCACCACCGCCGCCATCGTCAACAGCGCCACCCAGCTTTCCCCTGCTCTCTCCTTCCACCTCTGACCCCACACACGCACGCACGCAAAGGCCAAGATGTTGATCAAAGTCAAGACGCTAACCGGTAAAGGTAGGTGCCCGCTCCCCCTCTCTTCTATTCGCCTTGGTCAGAGTCTAAACTCGACACGCCCTCCCTGCACTCGCACTGGACGATGCTCGGAACAGAGATCGAGCTCGACATCGAGCCGACGGACAAGATCCAGCGCATCAAGGAGCGCGTCGAGGAAAAGGAGGGCATCCCGCCCGCGCAGCAGAGGCTCATCTTTGGCGGCAAACAAATGTGAGTCGTCGTCCAGCCCGCCACCCTTCCTTGCGCACCGTCTACGCGGGCGGCGCAGTCAAGGAGCGAAAGGTGTGCTGGTAGCCGTACTGACGATGCTGTCCTCGCCTCTGGTGCCGTGGACCGCGATCGACAGGCACGACGAAAAGACGGCAAAGGACTTTGGCGTCGAAGGCGGCTCGGTCCTGCATGTACGTCCCTTGCTTCTCCCCTCTCCTCCTTCGTGCTCGTCTTGCTCGATCGCATCATCGCTGCTGAAGCCGGCTGACACCACACCCGACCTTCCTCGGCAACCCACCCCATTCCCATCTCGACAAACGCCCACGCTCGCCACAGCTGGTCCTCGCGCTCCGTGGCGGACACCTCTGAAGGACCGAACAGAACTCGCATCCTAATCTTCATTACACCATCCCCATGCCGTGCCATGCCGTTCCGTGTCGTCCTGCTCTTCTCTGCTCTGCTCTGCCCTGCCCCGCTCGGCACTCATCTGGTACCGTCCCGACCTGGGGCCGCCTTCACCCGCGCATCACGACGACACTCCAACCGCCGCCCCCGGTGGCCTTTGCGCCACCGCTCGACTTGGATCTCCGCGCCTCTTCTCTCGATCGTCTCGAGAATGTTCTGGACGGCGGGCCAGGCTCTTTGGCCTTCGCTTGGCGTCTCCCAATTCGCTCGCCTTCGACCTCGCCTTCACCTCTGCACATCGCCGCGCCGACTCGGCACACGCATGCACGCACACATCCGTGGTGGTTGATCGACTCTTTCTCTTTCTCATCCCTCTACGCCCCTATCTGATCTAGCTACAACGACACGACAAGGGGCAAGGCAAGGCCGGGGGCTAGGGGGCCTGGAGGACTCCCCTAGACGATGCGGGTCCGGTCCTTGAGCGCGACGGCGTTGCGGCCGGCGCCGACGCGCTTGAGGTAGTCGACGAGGTCATCGAGCGCCACGACGTCGCCCTGGCTCTGCCCCTCGGCCGAGTCCTTGCCCTTTTGCTGCTTGACCCGCACCGTTCTCCCCGACTCGGCGTTCCACTCGGCCGGCGCCAGCATCACGGCGTACGGGATCCCCTCCTTTTCCACGGCCGAAAACTGCGCCGGCAGCTTGGGCTTGTTCTTGTACATGAACTCGGCCTGCGGGCGAAACGGAAGGAGGAGGAGGGGAAACGGAGGTGAGTCATGGCCGTCGCTCGCTCGCGGCCGGCCGGCGCCACTCGGGCAACTCACCTTGATGCCGGCGTTCCAGAGGAGCTTGGCGACGCTCATGCGCTCCTTGAGCAGGCCGTCGCCGACGCTCATGACGTACACCTCGACGTCCTTTGAGCGGACGCCGGTGCGCTCGCCCTTTGCCTCGCGCTCGCGCAGCCGCTGCATCATGATGGCAAATACGCGCTCGACGCCAATCGACACGCCCACGCACGGCACCGCGTCGGGCTTCTTGCTGCCGCTAAACATGCCCACCAGGTTGTCGTACCGGCCGCCGGCGGCAATCGAGCCCACGCCCACCGTCGACTCGTCGACCTCGTCGTCGCCACCGCTCTTGGCCGCCGCCGCCGCCGCCTTCTTGGGCTTGTCGGCCTCGCCTCCCGCCGCCACCGCTGCCGACGGGGCACCACCGTCCTTGCCGGCAAAGCCCGGCGGCGCCGAGGCGGCGGTGACGGCCTCGTAGATGATGCCCGTGTAGTAGTCGAGGCCGCGGGCGAGGCTGAGGTCGAAGCTCATGCGGTCGGTGATGCCGTAGACGTCGAGGAAGTCAAAGAGGAGCGCCATGTCCTTGAGGCCCTGGGAGGCGGTCGGGTGGGCCGAGAGGACGGCGTCGTGCTCGAGGCGCTCGAGGAGGTCGCGGCCGCCGCGGTGCTTGACGTACTCTCCGATCTTGTCGGCGACGGCCTCGTCGAGGCCCTTGTCGACGACCATCTCGCGCCTCACCTCGGACCAGGGCGACTTGTCGAGCTTGTCGACGGCGCTCGAGATGGTGCGGATCTTGTCGGCGGGGACGCCGCAGACGTCAAAGATGCCGTCGAGGATCTTGCGGTGGTTGAGCTTGATGGTGAAGCCGTCGATGCCGAGGGCGTCGAGGGCCTCGACGAGGATGCAGAGGATCTCCGAGTCGGGGAGCATGGGGTCGTAGACGCCGGCGATGTCAAAGTCGCACTGGTAGAATTCGCGGAAGCGGCCCTTTGACATGGCGGGCTGGTCGCGGCGGTAGACCTTGGCGATGTGGTAGCGCTTGATGTTTCCGTACTCGGTCTGGTTCATGGCGACGAAGCGGGCAAAGGGGACGGTGAGGTCGTAGCGGAGGCTGCAGAGCTCGCCGCCCTGGTCCTGGAGGTCGTAGATGAGCTTGCTGTCCTCGCCGTACTTGCCCGAGAGGATCTCCTTGAGCTCGAAGACGGGCGTGTCGATGGTGACTGCGCCGTGGCTGCTAAAGACCTCCTCGATGGTGCTGAAGATCTTTTTGCGGAGCGACATGGCGAGGGGCTCCCAGTCGCGGGTGCCCTTTGGCGTCTTGAGCGTGTAGGCGACGGGTGCGGCGCCCTTGGACGACGACGACGAGGCTGCGGCGGATGCCGACTTGTTTGCGGATCCGCCCGCCTTTTTGCTCGACGACGAGACGGACCTGGGGTCCACGATGCCGAGGCCCTCGAGCTGCTTTTTGAGGGCGAGGAGGACGTCGACCTCAGCCTTGATGGCGGCCGACTCTGCCTTTTGCGACTTGAGCTGGCTGACCTTGGCGGCCTGCTCGTCTCGCGCCTTTTGGAGCGAGGCGATCTGCGCGGCCAGCTCGGGGGATGCTTGGGAGGACATGGCGGCGGCGGCGGCGATGGTGGTGCTGCTGCTGTTGTTGTGGGAGCGGCCACGGAGCAGGGGCGAGGTCGGGGTGGATAGGCTGCGGGCGACGGCAGGGGCGGCGGCGGCGGTGGTGGTGGTTGTGGAGGCGACGAGGCGGAGACGAGGTGCGATGCAAAGGAGCCGTGAGGGTGTGGCAGCTGCGATCATGTACCTCGCAGTCGTCGAGTAGAGTGAGGTGAAGGTGCGGGGTGGTGGTGGTGGTGGTGGTGGTGTTGGTAGTTGCGGTGGGTTGGAGGCTGCCTGCTTGCCTGCTGGCCCCCCCACGACGACCTGGCGGATGCTTCTCGAGGGAGGCCTTGGCTGCTGCCAGCCCGCCCAGCCCGCGATTTTTTTTGACTCGACGCGCGGCACCGAGCCATCTGGAGCGAGCGAGTCGCTGCTGCTGGCCAGAGGCTCGACAGCGCTGGCCCGTGGGCTGCCTGTCAAGACCTCCACGCCTTGTTGGCAGGGCGAGCTCGAGCCAGCCAGACCAACAGCCAGCCAGCCTCAGGATCAGCCCGCACACCCCACCCCCCACCTCCCCCTCAGCCACCTACCAGCACCATCGCCCCTGCTGCACCGCCACTCACCCTCTGCACCCACCACACACACTCTCGCGCGGTCACCTCGCAACCATGTCCTCCTTAGCCGCACCACCACCACCGCTCGCAGGACCGAGCTCATCATCGCACTCGACCTCGACCCCGTCCTCGTCTTCAGCACGTCCAGGGGCAAACGCAAGGCAGATCTCCGCCCTCGTCCGCCACATCCCCGCACTCACACTCCGCACAGACGACCTCTGCATCCATGCCTCGGCGAATCAGGGTCGGGAACAGACACAAGCCGCCGCCGCCGCCGCCACTCTCCTCGCCGACCTCGACGCCGCTTCGGCCCGCCTCGTGGCCTCTGGCATGGTCGTAGAGCACAGGTCCAGGCTGCAACGCCAGATCGACGCCGACATTGTGCGCACTAAAGCTGTCCTCGAGTCGGCCAGTAAGCAGCAGTCCCGCGGCGCAACATCATCAGCCACAGTGGCAGACAGCAGCCTCAAGAGGCCCAGATTCACCGACACCACGTTCGGCAGCAGCTCGTCAAGGCCCACCCAGCCTCCCCTCGATCAGTCCCGCGCAACACTCACCCCAGCCCCGTTCACCGCCGATGACGACGAAAAGGACGACGACGACGACGACGACGACGACCTGGAAGACGACTCGGAAGCAGAGTCGGAGCTAACCGACCTCGACGCCTACGACCTCGAGCCTCGCAAGCCCCTGGGTGGTCTCAAGCCCACCGCGCCCTCCCCTGCCGCACCCAAAAAGTGGTCCGAGGCGGCCGACCAAGACCAGGACGTAGAAGCAGAGCTCGACGAGTACGACCGCGCCGCCGCATCTCGCCGTCCCCGAGGGCCACAGGGCACCCCCACCACCTCGTCATCATCGCCCACCGGTCCGAACGCGCCCGCTACCGCATCGCCGCCGCCGCCGGCCAACCAGTCCGACACGATCCTCCAGTCGGACCGGGCAACGCACGAGGCGCTCTCGTCGGAGCTGCTCCGCATGGCCTCGGTGCTCAAGACCAACTCGCTCGCCTTTGCCGACGCCCTCGAGCGCGACCGCATGCTCGTCGAAAAGGCCGGCGACGGCCTCTCGTCCAACCTCGACCTCATGACGCGCACCCGCGGCCGCCTCGGCATCTACAGCAAAAAGGCAAGGAGCATGGGCTGGCTCACCCTCGGCTCCATCGCCGTCGTCGTCGTCAGCTGGGTCTTTATGTTTTTCGTCATCCGCCTCACCTAGCGCCTGGCCCCGATACTCGCTGCTGCTGCTACGGTCCTGTCCTGCCACTCTGCTGCTGTCACCTCTGCTTGAGTTCTCTTTGTCGTCATGGAAGCGACGACGACGAGGACGACGATGAAGACTACTCGACAAGCGGATCCCAGCTGCATGCGGCCCCTTCTTCGCCTTCCCCTCCCCCCTCCGCCTCTCCTAGCCCCGTTGTTTGCCCCTCGCGCTCACGCATCCAGCTGCGCCTTGGCCAGCTGAAACGCCTCGCGCACCTTGCGGCGGTGCTTGGCGTACTTCTTCTCCTTGACCGCCAGCAGCTCGTCGTCGACGCCCGCATCCTCAAACATCATCCGCAGCTTGGTCGTCGGCAGCCACACGTACTCGCGCACCTTGGCGCCGAAAAACTGCACCAGCACCAGCTTCGTCTCGCTCGCCGCAGCCGTCGCCCCTCCTTGGCCGTTGTTGCCGGCGCTTGCAGCCTCGGCGGCGTCGTCTGGTGAGCCTGCCTTTGTCGCCGTCGCCGAAGCGGAGACGGAAGACGAGGAGGTGGACGACGCCTGTCGCCGCATCGCACTGCTGCCCGACGCTGCGTCGGCCGGCGACGCCGCCTTTGAAGATGACGACGACGACGACGACACCGACGCCGCCGCCGAGGGCCCGAGGAGCAGCGCCTCCTGCCTCGCCTTTTCCTCGAGCACCCGATCCGGGATCTCTTGGTCCTCGTCGTCCTCGTCGACGACCTCGGCGGGAAAGTAGGGGAAGCCCTCCATCTTGGCCCACACCAGCGTGTGCGGCACGCACAGCGGGTCCTCGTTTGGCATCGCCCCGTCGCCGTCGTCGGCGGCGGCGGATCGACGCCTCGGCTTGCGCGCCGACTTGCGTGGTGCGGACGATGGCGGCGCCTTGACCCTGCTCTTGCGGCTCTTGAGCGCCCGCCTAGGCGTGACGCCGCCTTCCTCGTCGTCGTCGTCGCCATCGCCGAGGTCCGCTGCGTCGTCGGCTGTGGCTGCCGCTCCTTCGGCTTCGGTGGAGCTGTGGACAGGACCATCGACGGCATGACATTGTTGCGGGGCCGATCTCAGCGCACGTCCCGTCGCCTTGTCTGGCGAGGGGCTCGCCGCCTCGTCCCCTTCGTCTTCGCCCTCCGAAGACAGTGGAGAGCTTCGCCCGCTCGTGTCGGCCGTCGTCGCCTCGCCATCCGCATCGCCGAGCGGCGTCCGGCTAGGCGTAGCCCGCGGCCTCTCCTCGTCGCTGGGCTTGCCGTTGGTCGGGCCTGCGTCCGCTGCGTCCGCTGCGGTCGCCTCGGTCGCCTCGGTCGACGCTACGTCGTCCTCGCCCACGGTGGCTTCGACCTCGCCTTCGGTCGCGCCGGTCTGCTCAGACTCGACGGGCGCCTCGTCGGGATCTGCCTTCTTCCTGCCATCGCCCGAATCGAGCAGCCGAGCGCTGGCGCCGGCGAGACGGGTCGGATGCGTCTTGGCACGTGGTCGCTGCGGCGACGCAGTGGCGGCCGCGGTACCTGCTGCGCTCGCTGCGCTTGCCTGTGACGTGTTGGCCGAGGGCGCCGATGCCTTCCTCGGTCGCTTCAACGGCGGTTCCTCGGCAACGGCAGCCGACGACGACGAGGTGGGCGTCCGCGGGCCTCGATTCCGCTTGGCGCCCTCCTTGAGGATCCAGCCCGTGTTGAAGCGGAGGAACGAGTCGATGGCATCGACCTCTTCGGTCACGATCTCCTCGGGCTCACCGGGGATATGGCCTCGCTTTGGTCGTTTTGGCTTGCCGCCCGCTCCTTCGTCTTCGTGCGCCCCGGAAGCGGCCACTGCGTCGCTCGGGCGTTTGCCCTGGTCGTGCTCGTCACCGCTGTCGACTTTATCTTCCGTGGTCTTCCGCGCCGGCCGCGCCCGTGTCGCCCGCGACGACCGCTGCGTCGCGACCGCAGAGCGGGATGCGCGGGCTCGGGAGGCCTTTGGCGTCGCCGCCGCCGTCATCGTCGCATCGGTGGCCTCGGCCTTGGACATCGGG